>NW_017147017.1:1121076-1151351 GCF_001652005.2 Ceratina calcarata
CATATGTTTTTATCTTATAAATTTTTACGCTTAATCATGCTCACCAAGATTTTTATGTAAACAACTGTGAATACAATTAAACTTATTTTCGTATGTTTAGTTAATATATTATTCAAAAAACATTTTCGATGAAAATAATGGACTTACACTTTTATATGAATTTTTGTTTTTATAAAGTACTGATTCGATAATTTGCGGTGTAATTAATAAACATATCCGGAAATTTTCACACGGTATACACTAACATCGAAACGAGAGAAGTATTTCCTATGTAAAATAAATATATCTCTTAAATTCTAAGCAATTCTAGAATCTATAAATCCGTTAAATTTGAACGAGCAATTTCCGATTTATCAGAACTGCCATCTATTTCCTAGCCGTCTTGGCGGTAAGAAAGCGCGGGTATCGTCAACAGCACAACAAAACTGGTTCAAGCACGCCGGTCGTTATTAGATGAGTCTAAGTGCCAGTACTTGTTGCCTTTATCTGTTCGTTGTTTAATTACTTAAAATCGCATAAGAACAAGCCGGGACAATGTTTGAAGCACGTTTAGTACAAAGTGCCATCCTGAAGAAGGTATTGGATGCGATAAAAGATCTTTTAACCGAAGCGACTTTCGAATGTTCCGACTCGGGTATACAAGTACAAGCCATGGACAATGCCCATGTCTCTTTGGTTTCTCTCAGCTTGAGAAGTGACGGTTTTGACAAGTATAGATGCGATCGAAATTTATCGATGGGCATGAGCATTCCGTGGTAAGATTTCATTGTACCATTCATCAAGGTTATACCTCTTTTTTCCAGAAGTAGAATGAGACGAACACGTTTTCAAATTTTTAAATGATAACTAAGTAACACTCTTTTTCAGCATGTCAAAAATTTTACGATGCGCTGGTTCAGACGATACAGTTACTTTGCGGGCACTGGATAATCCAGAGACAATTACGTTCATTTTCGAATCGCCGAACAAAGAGAAACTTGCCGAGTACGAAATGAAACTGATAAACATGGACCAAGAACATCTTGGCATTCCTGTAAGATTCCTTGCGGATATTGTTACGAAAATTTTGTTGCACTTCATACAATTATGTAGTTTAATCACTTTTACAGGAAACCTCATATTCGTGTGTCGTAAAAATGCCATCTCAAGAATTTACTCGCATCTGTAGAGATCTGAGCCAATTCGGAGAGTCGATAACGTTTGCATGTTCTAAGGAGGGCATAAAGTTCAGTGCCGCTGGGGATTACGGGCAAGGTTTGCCAATTTGTCTTATTTAACACACACACACACACATATTAGACATTATGTACTTACATCAATTATATAACAATAGTTGGATTGCTTAAGCATTTTGAAGTATTCTCTTGAAGCACTAAATCCTTATGGCAACTGTTTGAAATTAAGTAATGTGTTAGAGAGCACTTTCTCATTTGACCGTCCTGTCGCAAAGATAGAGGTCATACACGTGTTTCAGTCTGTTTACTATTTACATTTAGTCGAAACGCTTCCAATGGTGAAATTCATTGAAATACGAATTACTTATGAAAAATGTATATTGAAATATGTAAAAATATATTTATACAATTAACATTGTACGTTATGCTTGTACTTAGATAAATTATTCTCTCGATTTTAGCCACTGTCAAGTTAGCACAGACGGCGGATACGGATAATGAAGAGGAAGCTGTGGTCGTTAATATGCAAGAATCGGTAAAGTTAACGTTCTCGTGTCGTTATCTCAACTGCTTTGTGAAGGCTGGACCTCTCTGTGCACAAGTACAACTATCAATGTCTAACGACGTGCCCTTGGTGTGCGAGTACACGATCGGAGATATCGGGCATATTAGATATTATTTGGCACCCAAAATTGAAGATGATGAAGAGAACTAAGGTTTTTAGAACTTTTATTTCAGTATATAAGATATCTCAGTGTTTGCCGTGTCGCGCTTCATCAGTATATCAGTTTTTGCCTACTGTAGGATACACTGATGAAGCGTAACAGAAAAACGTAGGACACCTTGCACGAACTTGTCACGAGGCATTTCGATTCTTTTTCCGTTATATTTGTCGCGCTACATATTTTTTTAAAGATCTTGGAATAGAGTAATGGCACATCGCTTAGATAAAAAAAAGGTATATTTTGTTATTCACTACTGAGGAATGATTAAGGATGATTAAAAATACTTTTAAGTTAATATATTTAAATTTTACATTTAAAAGTCGTTTGGCTCGTCACAGTGTTAGCGCAACATAGAATTGACACTAAGATTCATAATAGAGTGACACGATCATGATTACCATTGTTAAACGCAGTGTCATGTATGTCATTCTTAAAGATTTATATTGTTATCATTCCATAGACTGTGACAATATTTTGATAATATTGCGTTTTTTTATATGTAAGAACTCAATATATTTCCAAAACGTTTGATAAATTTCGAATTATACGTTATTTCTTATGCCCTAGCCTAATCGAAGTTCGAATTTTTTTACTTACTTTTAATTACCTTATTTCTTATACCTTTTGTGTATAAGCTAGTTTAATATAAAAATACATAATTACGCTTACGAGCTGAGAGAATAAGAGGGCTACCGTGGATGGAATAGCCTAGATGTATACAGTTTAAATCTTACATAATTTAGATTTCGTATAGTTACTAAATAACCATATGTTTTAATCATTAGATGTTGATTTAAACTATGAATTATTTTACACGCACATACTGCGAAGACCTGTATATCGTTAATTCTTATCCTTACACGGTTAAATTAAATTTTCAATCAAAATAAATATTCTCCATCTCCTTTCATTGTCGAAAGAACGAATTGAAGTTGCAAAGAAACAAGACACTTTGGCAATAGTAATCAGCCTCTTTGGTTTTAAAGCCCTGATATTGCTTGTTTAGAACAAAATAGCATCGCATTTTCAAAATAGAACAACCTTATTCTTACACATAATCAAGAGACAAATTATACACCAACATGTAGAATCATTGAATGTAATTCAAGGAACGAATACTGAAAGTTTAATGAAACTTAATTAAGCTGTCGATATCTGTTCATTTTCAAAGGAGATGTCACGCATCAACATTTAATTATTTGGACCGATTCGACATGCTTATACGGGATTATCAATGCATATACTGTTCCTTCAGTCTGTGAACGTAATTTTAGAAGGTATATGAGACGCCGTGTGACATTTGTCTTGTAAATGAAATACTAACGAGAGAAAAGAACATGTACAATTGAAGGATTATTTAAGAGCTTAAGCATTCGAATTACCGTTACTTCCGTACAAGCTGGGATGTACGTATTTGTCATGCAATGTCCTTAAATGCCTCAGCAAATTACTTTTTACGTTAAAGCCTTTTTGACAATAGGAACAAAGAAAAGGCTTCTCTCCTGTATGCGTTCTTTGGTGAATTACCATCGATGCATGACTTGGAAATTCTTTTTGGCAAATGTTGCACAACTTTTGATGACTGTGAACCCTTTTCGGTTTTGGCGGCGCCGAATTATTCATCAGAGCCAACTGCTCCTCCGTATGCTCCGTCTGTATATGACGCACCCATTCTTGTGGCGTGGAGTACATGTTACCGCAGAGATCACATTTTAAGGGTGGGAAATCTTTACTGTCATCGTCGACGTCCCCCTGCAAGAAAATGTGCGAACGCATCCAATAGAAATATATACTTCCAATATCTAAGATGTTTGGACAATGTTTAGATAATACTCTTACCTTCCTCTTTCTTCTTCGATTTTCTGTCATATCGGCATGTGTAAATTCAATGTGTCTTACCCAGTCCGATGGCCGATTAAATGTTTGACTGCACATGTCGCAAGTGAGCGGGCTATACTCTTCTTCTTCATCCGCGCTATGTACGATTTCCTGACGAGAGTAACAATTCCGTTAAACGTATTCCATAAAAAACAGATACTTTTTCAGTAAGTTCATCAAATTATTTTTGAACTACAAATTATTGCCTTTATCCTACCGGTTTTATGTCAATCTCATGGTCTATCGTCAGTGAGTCCGACGGATCGATAGTTTCCTCCCAAATTGGTTCGTCTTTCACTAAAAGCTCCAGATTTATCTCGGTCTAAAAGACGTGACAAAATGAACGTGACTACCATGTTTATCGTACTCGATGAATGCTATTTTCTAGGCAAGGTCATATCTTACGTTTTCTCCATCCTCGCTTTTAGATTTCTTGGACTCGACATCGCTACCGGTGCTCTTCCTTTTCTTCCCGTTGGCCTCCACATTCTCTTTATTCTTATTCTGTTCGTTATTCTTATTCTCTTCCAGCACCTTTTTAGTTTCCGGTTCGCTGATCTTTTCGTCGGTCTTCTCGATACTTTTCCTTTCTGAGGTAGGTTTCTGAGGTTGAACGTTGTCTTGCACCGGCGTAGTCTGTTGTGCATTTTCGGCGATCTTCTCCGTGCTCGGCTGAACCAATTTGATCTTCTGAATCTGTCCGGTTAAAGGTGGTTGCTCCCGTTTATCTCGTTCCACTTTTTGGTTGTTCGATTGTATATTCTCCTTTTTGCTTCCAGTATTGGATCTCCATAGACCGCGGACGCGCAATATATCGCCCGCTTTTAGTACACCCTCCAATTGATCGTTCGTCACTGTAGCCTCGCCACTGTACATGTATTGAATTAGAATTTTTAACGTGCGATAGCCGATCTCCGTTGGCAGAACCTGTAACGCATATTTTTAATATTTATTTATCTCGCATGAGTTGTCCATTGGACCGCGAGAGGTATGTATGTATGTACGAACCACGATTATTGGGGCATTCGTGTTTGCACCAAAATGGCATGTTTGAAAAATATGACTGAGGTACGAGGAGCAAGCAGCAAGGACAAATCGATGAGCAGCCACGTGCCGGCCACAGGACGTGGCTAACAAGACATCTGCGAAGGATTCCGAGTGGAGTAACGTCGCGACGGAACTGTGCAGATGCGCGCCATAACTGTGCCACTTTAGTTGATAATTTTCCGAAGCGGCGATGGCCATTTTTTCTGTGTTGTTGACAAACAAAATAAGATTGTTCACAATTCTTACTAAGAAATTATACTTATGAGCATGTATACATGTTTACTCGAACTATTTATCAAGCCTGTTGCGTCGACCGTCTCGTATACGTTTTGCATAATTTCTATTTCAAGATTTTATTAAATGATGTATTTAACATAAAATTGCTGGACATTTAAAATTAAAAACAAAATGACGTGATTATTGATGATTTAGGATTTTTAAATGATGCTTTACATCCAGATTCAATGAATTTATTTAATTCTAAATTGAAAAATAATATTTCGATTCACCATATCTCACCGCGCTCGAGTGTCTAATGACTTTTCAGTCTTCAAATAACGCATAACAACTGTCCAAGACATTTCCTTCGATCGTATTCAGTTTGCGACGTTGAATAAATATTAACACATTAAAATGTCGTAAAATGAAAATCCTCTCGACTGGTTCGATCCAGCTGCGGATCAAATGCGATGCAATATTAACGAGTTCGAATAAAACGCTGCCGTTAATGAAATAATTACGTATTCTTTTCGCCACCCCATATTCATACTCTGGTCTAAACTTCTGGCAACGAACGTCATGCACGTCACACACAACGTCTTTGCCGAAAAAGTATACGCAGGACGAAACTTGGTCGACGCACACAAAGAGACCAAGGATCTTAGATCATCCTCACAGCGAGGATCATTGATGATCAATGTGTGAACGAGTTGCACAACATTGTCGTCCCTCGCGAGAACGTCAAAGCCGAGAGGGCAACGAGTGAATCTCGGCCGCGAAGTATTTTACATCGCGTCGTTAACGCTGTCAACGTGGTTCGTTACCTGACGACATCGGCTAGAACTTGGTATACGCGTCACTCGACTTCACGGTCTCGCTTCCTTGGTCACTCTCCCGTTCGCTTCTTATTTTAATTGCACACGATTAATGTTCGATGAAGATTTTGCGGCACCGCACGCACAGTGTCTCGCACGCGTCGTTGGTGTTTTGAAAGGCGCTTCGCGCGGATACGGGCCACGGGGCAGATATGAGCATCGAACCGCCGCGTAGGGGCCTAAAAATCGATATTTCGGTCTTTGCTCCATCCTCTCCGGCGGTGCAGCCGTGGTGCTCGCTCGCTTTCGCGGCTAGGTAGGGTGCCCCCCTGTTCATCATCGATTTTCCCGGCTACCAATCGCACGCATCCATTTATCGCATCGATCGCCCGAGCTGATTTCAGCGTTTGCGTCCGTCCGTCCATCCGCCCGCTCCACGATTCATATCCCGTGCACCCCGCCGCACCCGGCCCCTCACCCCGGCCACCCCGTCTCATATCCAATCCTCTGTTCAACCTCCCACCCCGAATGCGCTACCTCGTCGGCTACCTTAAGCTATACAGACAAGGCTGAACCAGCTGAACGCGACCCTTCACTCTTCACGATCCTTTTCGTCAACGCTGGACACCGCAGTGTCCCACGGGTCTGAACGGGACTCAAGATTTGACTTTAATCTTCGTTGTCTGTTGATACATCTTTCCTCTACCTCGCGAACCATTTTCTACATTCCATTCTATAAGCCTATTTATGCTTCGTTGCAAATTGTCAATACATAATCAAAGAAACTGATGTCGATATATGCATGCATAGGTATACATGCATCAAGCGTTTGTATTAAAAAAAAAGTATTCATGTAACGATTTTGTTAATGAAATCAATCTCTTACGATTATATTTCTTGAACATATTCTTTTTTCTCTGATAAACATCGTCCTGCGAATAATGTCTTCTCGAAAATCATAGTAAACGAAAATCAATCGTGTTTTTAAAACTTACCTATTGCATTTTATGTACTTCTACTCGAACAATACTTCTTTTTATAAATCATAAGTTATTCTTCAAAGCTAAAAGGGTATCGTTAAACCGATAACAGCAACGTGAGGTCGATTTTTTAGAGAAATAGTTCATTCACTTGGAATCGTTGATCTATAGATCTATGGGGCAGTATTACGGGGTTAGTTTATATAAAATTTTAGGATCGCGCGTCGCTGTTCTGTTCTCAGGCATACCCGAAGATGGCGTTTACAATGGGATTCTTCGATTTTCAAGATTTTGTTTGATTGTGTGCCCGCGTACGTGTGACGATGTACTGCATTGCGTCGACGACCTATTTTGCAATAGCAGTGATAAGCTGCACACCCTCCTACCCTTAAATAATCAATTCCATGCTTTCCAATAAATCGCTACTTCTTAACGAATGATTTTTATGATTTACTTTTTGTTTCCTGCAGGATATCTTATCTCCATCTGGTCCTAGTGTCTTTAAAATCTTGTACAAGCAATAAATTGTTGATGCAAATCACTCTATTATTACTCGCATAGTTCTCATTGATAAGACACGATTTGTCACCAAAGATATAGGAGTATCTTTCATCATTATCGATTTTTCGATAAAAGCGCTCACTCTTGAAATCCGAAATCAGTTTTGCTCGAGGTCACGTGGCAACAGGCTCACGTGGCGTTTACGCATACCCCGTTAGAGGGAAGCACGGGTGATCTCGAAGAGCGAACACTACGGCCAACTACGGCTAACAATCCTTCCTTTCCCGTAAATACTTACATTCATTTTACATACATAGATACAGGGTACATTGCATTATTGTCGTCGAACTAAGGTCGATTGACCGAAACGAAGCAACGGCTTCTTAGAACGTGATGCACTACGCGATTCTGAAGGCCGCGGCTAGAACGTATGAGTGTTGTTTGTATGTCATTTTCGAGTGACCTAGTTTACAATTGAATTTTCCTCGACGATTTTCTTCAACTATGATTCCGCAGTGAGTGTTCCCGATGTCCGTGGCCTCTGCGAGACAGCAACGATGCTGCCTCGAAAGTGACTTCATGCTTGTTTGCAGAATAAACGAATGATTTTGCTTAATTATCCCGGAATGCGCATTTCTGTGAGATATGACTGTCATCCTCGGTTCTCTAAACGAAACGATAAGGTTAAGCATATGCACTTCGCAAGTGTTGAAGAACGATCTCCAAGTCTGTGGTACATGGACCTCTTATTTATGATAATAAAAGTGCTTGTGAACGAACGTGAGTCAATTTAGTTGTGATTACAGTTCGCTGAAAGTGAACAGTGGGCCAAGATGAAACATGATTCTTCAAATTCTCGTACAGTGACATTAAATAAATACTGCATGGCCCTGATCAATTATCTATTGCAAATTGGGCGTTATGTATTTGTACACATGAGCAGTGTATAAATCAGTTAAAAAATGCCACATATAACGAGAAAATGGGAACTTTTCCCAGGCAGAAATCGGTTCTGTTGTGATGGTAGAATAATGATGGCACCGCAAACGGGGATGTTTTATATGACTGTGTGCCTCATCCCTGGAACAAGTGGATTATTTTTTGCTTTTGAGTAAGCTCGCTCTTCTTAAATGAATATGGGAATACTGTCAAATGTTATTCTAATACCTTTGTCCATTCCTTTTTACAGTTGTCCATTTTTAGCAGTTCACATAACACCTGCTATACCAGTTGTTGGTGGACTACTATTCATTTTTGTAATGTCTACTTTATTTAGAACAAGTTTTAGTGATCCTGGAGTTATTCCAAGAGCAACACCTGATGAAGCTGCCTATATTGAAAAACAAATTGGTACATAAAATGATATTTTCATGAAGGTAATACTCTATTTGAATAATTATGTATAATTGAGTTGTATTTTGTTGCATGCTGTGTAAAGAAGTACCAAACAATGGTAATTCGAAAATGTATAGACCACCACCTAGGACTAAAGAAGTATTGGTAAAAGGGCAACCAGTAAAATTGAAATATTGTTTTACTTGCAAAATATTTCGACCTCCAAGAGCTTCGCATTGTAGCTTGTGTGATAATTGTGTGGGTATGTGTAAATTTCTTAATACTGTAGTGTTTACAAATCATTTTTATGAAAACCTAGATGCATACAATCATTATTCTTTTAGAGAGGTTCGATCATCATTGTCCATGGGTGGGGAACTGTGTTGGCCGAAGGAATTACAGATATTTTTATGCTTTCCTTGTGTCTTTAACATTTCTCTGCGTTTTTATATTCGCATGTGCTGTCACGCATTTAATAATGCGTAAGTACCCATCAATAAGCAAAAGGTGAAAGGTTGTTAAGGGTGTTATAATTGTTCAATTAATTCACAGTCACAAGAGACGATAGACCATTTTTAGAAGCAGTGAGACTATCACCTGGAAGCGTTGTAGTAGGAGTTATATGTTTCTTTTCCGTTTGGAGTATTCTCGGTCTTGCTGGATTTCATACATACTTAACTACCAGTAATCAGACAACCAATGAAGACGTAAGTACATCGACTATTCAAATTAATTATACATTACCGAAGTTATTAATCGATAAAAGATCATTGATACAGATAAAGGAATCGTTTTCCATGAAAAGAGGACAAGGAGGTTTTAACCCATATAGTCAAGGAAATATATGTAGGAACTGTTTTTATGTATTATGCGGGCCGTCACCGCCTAGTTTAATTGGTAATTCACTTTTTCCGCGATTCGAACATTGTTTTATCGTTTCTATGTATAATTTCATTTTCATGTATATAGATCGAAGAGGTATTGTAACGCCTGAATATCGAGCAGAACAGGGAAGACCTGGTGACGACAGCGTGATCACCAACAATAAAACATATGGTACCGTCAAAATTGTACAGCCACAGGTACAATGAGTTTTACTACTTACTTCTTAATTTACTTACGCTGGTTATTTACGTATTATCGTTCCGTGTTGCAGTCTAATGGTACAATCGTGCAAACGAATCCTAGCCCAGATCTCACAGGCTCTATGAACAATCTTGTTTCGGGCCAGCATTCGCCGCCAATCGAATCGATAAACGGTGAGTTGAGTCTTTTAAGGTACACTCCTCATTATCCGGAAGATGTTCCGAAGTACCCGCATCAGTACATTAACGATACTTACATCCCGGCGTATCCCCCTCAGCATTGTTTCCAAGAGTCCGTGAAACATGTTAAGTACGACACTGAAAGAGTGAATCCGGACTTTCAAAAATACCCGTGTAGGTGTGAGGAGAATTTGAACAAATATCCTCACAGGTGCCGGGAGGAGTATCATAGATGTTCTGATAACAATTTAATGTATGATCAATGCGTCGGTGATCGAAAGTACGGTATCGATCTTCAAAAATATCCACAAAGATACTCCGAGGACCCTATACGGTACAAATTCGACGATTTGCACGATTATACCGATCTTCAGAAGTTCCCGCAGAGTTATTCCGAAGATCCATCGCGGTTCTCTCAGTCTCAACACACGCTTAAGTATAATAATTTGAGATGCGCCGTTCACAGTTTAAAGTATCCGATATCGAAGAACCTCTTGTCGACTGTCGTAATGTCGCGAATATTAGGAGCGGGGGGAATGCCGATTATCGGTCAACACGCGATAGGACTCGCAGTGAACAGATTCGGTTCGGGACCTTTAACCAACACGTTTTCTTACACGGACAATTCTTTATGTCCGAGCGACGGTACCGAGGAGGACCTCTTGAATCATAGATTCATTATGAGTTCGATGAGCGATAACGATGATATTTAATGCTATTCGTAATAGTTTATCTCATTCTTTATCGAATAATATCATAAAATTAAACGGCTATAGCATACTGGTTAGCGAAACTCTTTTAGTATCCTAAAATCAAAATAATCTAAGTTCTATTCATTAACTTGGTAAACAAGATTTTAATATGTATTGTACATAAATATTAGTAAGGCTAATAATGATATACGAGAGATATTAATAATATTAAGGAACGTAAAACTATTATTATGATGATTGTTCACGTTTTCCTGCTAGAGCCTAGAGCATATAAATTATTATGGGGGATGAAAATGAGTCAAGTTGAATTTGATTGTTATTGAAATGGATTTATTTATTTTTTGACTCTTCAATTTGGTATCGGTCGTAGGTATTCTTTTTAAGCAACGGGAATAAGAAAATTAATATTCTTGTTATAATGTTATATATATATCTTGACTGAGAGAAGGACTGAAACATTAGTTTCATTGGTACCTTCTATATTTTATATCGAAATATGTCACGAAATTAAGAAAACAATCGTTTGCTTTTATACTATTCTTATGTGATTTGATATTATCTTGTCATGTTAATCTTTAAGATAAAGGAGATTGATAAGAATACAGATTTGAACCGTCATCAGATTTATAATCTAGATAAATTTAAGTTCTTTACCGTTTAGTCATATTTTTACATAATTCAATAAATTGTATTTGTTTGTTGCTTAAATATTACGTCCTGTTATCGAGGGCTCAGAGCATATACCATTTGGTAAGTTAATTTTCTCTTATTCCATTCGTCATTGTGTGTATGTTTAATACGAATGAATTGATATTAATAGCTGTTAATACACACGATGTAGTTACACTACCTTACACACAATGCATATTTTTTACACTATTGGAAAACTAATTTCGAAATCTATCCCTTCAAGGGTTCTACGGATTGTGACTAATTAATTCAGGTTTTCTATTACGGTCACTGGGATTGTCAAAGTGCTGTGTACATAGATATGTGTCTATTTATAAAATAAGTTGCACATAATTACATGTATAGAAAATATTCTGTAGATACATTTTTTACAATCTTCGGTTTCAACTAGATATACTATTACGTGTCACGTTATTGTGTACGTCCGATTTTATTTTATGCGTAACGCCGCACATTTTCAAATATTTATGTTGCTAATAAGCATTGATAACGGCTTATTGGAATTGAATGGCAATTGCTGGAACTTTAATATTTTTTTCGTATACACGGAGTTGGCGTAACATGTTATTTAGCGTTAATCGTTGACTGCATATTTTGCTTTTAGGTAGCACTACGAACAGTGTGAGTCAACTTGTTACGAATGAGGTCCCGCTAGCATCACTTAACATAGCTCCAATTGATATTGATGAAATTGCTCCGCTGCCTTCCCGTCAGAGTATCGTGGTCTCTTCCGCGTTGGACACGTCTTCTATACCTTCGGTAACTGTAACGACACCATTGTCTGCGTCCAGACTCCGACTGTTACAAGATACTACCATGATAGAGTCTGCCTTAGACTTAGATTCACTGGAAGACGCCAGCGTCGGCAGAGGAAGTCAAGCGGGTCTTATCAAATTGGGAGCTGTATAAAAAAAAACTTATACTTCTATCATTAACTCCTTAATAGACGCTGCCTCGAAACTACTGATTGTTGATTAAGTAATTTCGCGTCTACTAAGCACGCGTACAACGTAATTTCGCGTCTACTAAGCAGGACATCATTTCAATTAGATCGATAGGTGTTCGAAGTCGTCAACATTTACTGAAGGGTAGTGCAGGTCGAATTCTCATAGCATATTCATTTGTACTTTCTTTTCTTAAAGTCTGATTACGTTTGTAGGTGCACAAACCGGTGTAAAAGTTCTAATGATTTTACTTGAAGGAGCAAAGATAGTGATATAGTAGCGTACATATTTTGTTCGATCTGTACTATTCGTTTGTTATATCTACCATTGTTAATTGCATTCCAGCCATTCACATCTTTCATTCTAAATATAGTTCTCTATCCGAGATATATATATATTAGTTATGTATAAACGGAAGATTATAAAAATATTTGACGATTTAACATATTACGATTTTCTTAATACTAAACGGATCATACGCGGGGTGAGGAAAATGTACTACTTAATGACATTAATATAAATTTATTTTATCTTTAATTTTTTCCGCGCGAATCGTAAATCTTTTTCTTCTAATTGGAATAATGTTGGCGCTCGCAAGCATTGTAAGGATTCGTCGTTAAATATTGATTTGACAATAGAAGCAAAAGGTGTGTAGTTAATGTGTGTGTGTATGTATGTGTGCACATTTATATTATAAATGTTCATACGCATTTAAATACGGTTCGAACCGCACTTTGAAGGAATCGAAGAATTTACAAGTTTTAAAGAAATGACAGATTTGATTTTATTATCGATCATTTATGGAGAGGACGTGAACTATTGTTTTACATTAATTTTTCGCATTGATAAACGAGTATTATCTCCTTTATTCAACCTGTAACGTTGTACAGTGTAAAGAGAATTTTGTATATATAGACATTTTCACACATAGACGTTAGTATAGTTTTGCAAGCGTTTTACCAATTTGTTAAAGCAATGTGAATTGATCCAGCATTTAAAAAAAAAATAGACATATATACCACTGCCTAGATTATAAATAATTCGTGCATCGAGATTGCATGTTAATATTTAATTTGATGTAATCGGAAGATAGATATTATTTATACAACGGAGTAACGAAAGAATAGGTATGACACTACTAATAGTCGTCATTTTAATCTTTAAAAGTTGCCATCGCGCATTGACTTTAAGAGCATCGTCTTTTTGTATATATTGCGAGTGTATGATATTACATGTACATATTGTGTAGATGTTATTATAATATACTACAAGTTAAAAATATATCAGTATGTTATGTCACATCGAACCTGCTTAGCAATTTATTAACGGATGTAAAATGTCGCTGCACTATTCGTTTATAGGACGTAATAGAAATAAATACAGAATTGAACACAGTCCTTGATAATTAAAATTACTTTTATTTTTGTTAGATGTATATAAAAAATATTTAATTCGGTTCATCATCGGTGAATATCTTTGAAGTATATGTATTTCGTAAGACACGTAGATCAATAATTTAATTTCTTTACATAATAATTTACAACATATTGTTTCCGTTCGCACCCACCGCTAGAATGATTTGTTAAAATATACAGACTTCGTATATTACACGTTTTAGTAAAATATAAATTTGTTCTCTTATAAATACATGGATTGCATATTAATAAAGTTTGTGCACTATAATAGCAAGGATCACAATTAAAATCGCAATGCCGAGACCTGCGATGTATACTTTCATTTGTCGATTTTCCGAGGTATCTGTACCGAGATTAACGGCCTTCACGTCTATTTCATTTTGCGCATAAAATTCTCCAGGATCTGTTAAAAAAATGTAAAATATTATGTATATTTATATATGGATTTAATTAAAACATGTGATAGTTACCTGCTTGGAGCTCTATGTCTTTTTGGACATTACTTTCTTGGACTTCTAAGTCTAAGAGCTCTTGCAGCGATAAAAGTGCTTCTTGAGGCCCTTCGCCAGGAAACAGATAATCTGATAACGTTACTTTACTATCAGGCAACGCTATCAGTACTCTTCTTGGGGGTTCGTGCAATGTTATATTTTCTGAGTTGAAAGAACGCGATTAATAACTTTATAGGTATTTCATGATTTTGCATCGCAATAAGTACCTTCCGGAGATCCAGCCTCTTCATCAATTAAACTGTCCCAATGCATTTCCAATCTACTCGCTAACGACCTTATTATATCTTGTTTTATCGCAGTATTAGCTTCTTCGATGTTTGCTTTGTGATGAACAAAAGTCCTGCTTACTAATTGACCAACTAAACGTATCGATGCGCTACACGGCGTTATCCTTACATCAGAGCTGGTGTTATTTTCTTGCTAAGAATTCATAAAACAATTTAATGAGTCTCGACTTCCACTATTCGAAAATATGATCAATAATTTCTACATATTTTCTGTTACTTACACACGGAATGTATAAGTTAATTTGAATTGATTTATCGTCATTATTTTTATCGTTGTCTTTACAGTTTTTCTCATTTTTCTTGCTTTTACTAATTACTTCTAATGTATCATTCGCAGATCGAACTTCTCCTTCTATAACAACGAGGGAAGATTCAATAATTTCTGATATACTTTTCAAGATATCTTGTAATTGTCTCTTCAGAGTTTCTGGATTCTTATTCGCGGAGATAAGAAATAAACGATCGAAATCTACGAGTGTTTCTAGCTGATGCCATTTCGTTGTTTTGGTTTGGAACTTCCAATCTGCTGGTTTCATCATACCAGTTTTATGCGTTTCAACAGATTTGCACGTGTATCTAAAATAGACAAGCTTTACATCTCCATCAAGGATAAATTGAACAATGTCGTACAGTTAATTTTACTTTTGTGTAATGCTGTTCAAATTCAATATAAGATGCTCTTCGTTATTGTTCCCGCATAGATACTTATTATGAGACAAATTTTTATGCATTGCTACCAAAACAGATCGAAATTTGTGTGCGTTAGTAGAATCGTTTATAGCGTCTTCTGGACCAACAACAAACGTGCCAAGTACACGCATACCGCCAGGTAGCATTCTAGTTACCTAAGAATGTTATTCCATTAAAATCAATCGTATTCATTGAAATTGTTTCGCATTAAAGTAGACATACGTGCTTCGCATGATCTGCAACCCAACTCTCAGGTATATCTTTCACCGATTTAATGTGACTTTCAACTGTGTTTTGTTCAGAATCTGTTGGAGAACTAAGCACTGACTCCTCCACAACATTTTTACCAAGCGGCGGCGGAGTTTTCGCTAAATGTACAATATAATCCTTCTGACCAGTACTCTGTAATATGAAAGTCACAGCACAGAATATTCAATATTTGTGGGAGAAGCGTTCTAACCTTTCAGTTAAACAAAAGTGTAACAGACATAAAATGAATTTGCATTTATCGATGTGAAAATTTGACGAAAATGTAATAAATGAGATGACTTGGAAGAATGTCAATTAACAATTGCATATGTTAGAGTGAATGAGAACAGTAGACATGACGAGAAACATACAAAAATCGAACCTGTCCCAAAATTAATCCAATCGTGTATTCGTCAGGCTTCGCTAACGACATTAAATAATTGTAAAGACGTTCCTCGGCATATACGGTTCTCCCCATTGTTTCTTATAACTCAATAAACACGTAAAACCGAAATCCACCAGCTGCCTGTATTACCGTTACTTTAAGATAGCAAAGCGCACACGCGTCGCATGCATAGCCATCAGGAAAAAGATCTCCGACTTATTTTTGGAATATCTCGACTTTTAGTATAAGGATTTTAATGAACCAGCACTCAAATTAAAGCTAAAGGTTCAGAAAATAATCTCCTTTTTGTTTCATTGTGACAATTGTTCTAGTTTTAACGTTATAAGCATATATTCCAGAGAATAATAATTTTTTGTTATAACGGCTAATTATTTATCGTTTTAAAGTATTTAGAAGAATTCTTTGAATTTTCAGCTGTAATTAATGCGCTGGTTTATTAAAATCCGTTCAATGCGAGAATTTGTATAAAATCTATCATTTCGTTATCACGTTCAGTAGGTGCTGCCCCCATGAAAGAAGGCAGAACTGAAACACCCGCAAGTACGAGATTTCAAATAAAGAGTTACTTAAAAAATAATGTTTCTTTTGTTTAAATTAATTTGTAGTGTTCTACAGACTTTCAGGTTTAATTCGAACCCTAGAAGGTCTAGATTAATTTACTAAAGGCCAAGATATTAATAATATTCTGTGATTGATTAAATTATATTTGTAAAAATGAAATAATTGACAAGGAAAGGATTGTATTTCTTAAATATTGTAGTTTATTTTCAATCATCCTGTCTTATGTATAACTAGATATACATGGACGTAAATCACAGCACAACTGAACATCGTATAAATACTTTTATGCATTCGTAGGGATTTGTTCTTTATATATACAAGATTCACAATTAACGTGACAATTTTCGATGCAGCTGAACTCCCAACTAAACATACCTATGTTACATGAAGTCAATTGAGATTCGAAACATCGACAGCTTAGAATCTACAGCTAGTAATTACTCGCAATCAGCTTGAAGAGAATTCGTGTCAAAAGAACGCGTTTGTAATTGTAAAATGTTTAAGACCGCTAATTAATCAATGTAAGAGACGAAAAAGTCTTTGAGATGTTAGTAACGAGATTCTCGATGTAGGATAATTCTACGCATTACACTACGTAGTTGAAAATTGGGAACAAGTGTAAGTACTTACTTTTGTGTTTCGTTTAATCGATCTAATACCGTGTGTTGAAAGGAATTACACAAATCGGCCTGGAAACACGTATAACTTCAAACTATCATCACTCATGATTCAGTTAGGCGTTTCTTTTGTGTAAGCTCCGAGGGAACGGCACAATGAGAACGTTCACAAAATAATCATACATGTACATTAGTGTATAGGATATATCTTTCATATGTACAAAAACTTGTATACGAAATCGTTTCCTAAAGATCGTAAAAAATATGTTAGAAGGAATAGCTTTAGCGAGGACAAGAAATTCGTTCCTGGAAGCTAACATTTATAGTTACAAGTATCACGTACAGCCCTCTGCAGCGATCAGTTTTAAATGTACAGAGTGTCTCGATGGTTCATCTTGCCTCGAGACACTTTACACATCCTTCCATCTCGAACGAATTTACAACGATTTCAACTCGAATGATAGAGATAACAATTGGCACTAGATCCTTTCGCTGAAGCGATTGTCGAACAGTATTTAAACGGGATGAAATATGCGTTTTGCAATTACTCTTGTGCCCGGAAAATAACGCTTTGAAATTGGTCTTATTCTAACTTGCTGGCGACCTAGTAAATTATTAGTATTTCTCATAAACGCGTTTTCTCTACGTTTAGTCGCTGACTAGTCGACATACATTTTCCAGTTTATATAATGAACATATAACTAGTTAATTCTTTTAACACCTCGAAATTGTCTATTAATTATTTGTAACGTAAAATGGATTGAACAGATTCAACGATGTGACAATGGTTGTAAATGTAAAATGCGAATCAAATTTTTATTAAATAGGATGATGAGTTATTCGAGCGGACGGATAAGGGATTTTTAGGAAAGCAAGAGAAAGTTTCTTAAAGAGACTCTAGAAGTAGTAGTAATCTATGTTAATCCTAGGTAAGATACTTTCGTGAACGATAATCTAAAGCATAGTAACATTAGTAATATGCGAACCTCTTTAGTTTAATTTTTACATTGTGCTTATAGGCAGGTGCACGAAATTCATTAATTTTGTATTGCAAAGATTTAGTGGATAGTTTGTGGTCGTCGGACGCTAAAATTTCATTTAAGCGAACGTGCAATCTTACAAGCGATTGAAACGGTTTAAAAATCTTTGACAGAACACTTGAGAACACATTGTGACAATTGTTCTAGTTTTAACGTTATAAGCATATATTCCAGAGAATAATAATTTTTTGTTATAACGGCTAATTATTTATCGTTTTAAAGTATTTAGAAGAATTCTTTGAATTTTCAGCTGTAATTAATGCGCTGGTTTATTAAAATCCGTTCAATGCGAGAATTTGTATAAAATCTATCATTTCGTTATCACGTTCAGTAGGTGCTGCCCCCATGAAAGAAGGCAGAACTGAAACACCCGCAAGTACGAGATTTCAAATAAAGAGTTACTTAAAAAATAATGTTTCTTTTGTTTAAATTAATTTGTAGTGTTCTACAGACTTTCAGGTTTAATTCGAACCCTAGAAGGTCTAGATTAATTTACTAAAGGCCAAGATATTAATAATATTCTGTGATTGATTAAATTATATTTGTAAAAATGAAATAATTGACAAGGAAAGGATTGTATTTCTTAAATATTGTAGTTTATTTTCAATCATCCTGTCTTATGTATAACTAGATATACATGGACGTAAATCACAGCACAACTGAACATCGTATAAATACTTTTATGCATTCGTAGGGATTTGTTCTTTATATATACAAGATTCACAATTAACGTGACAATTTTCGATGCAGCTGAACTCCCAACTAAACATACCTATGTTACATGAAGTCAATTGAGATTCGAAACATCGACAGCTTAGAATCTACAGCTAGTAATTACTCGCAATCAGCTTGAAGAGAATTCGTGTCAAAAGAACGCGTTTGTAATTGTAAAATGTTTAAGACCGCTAATTAATCAATGTAAGAGACGAAAAAGTCTTTGAGATGTTAGTAACGAGATTCTCGATGTAGGATAATTCTACGCATTACACTACGTAGTTGAAAATTGGGAACAAGTGTAAGTACTTACTTTTGTGTTTCGTTTAATCGATCTAATACCGTGTGTTGAAAGGAATTACACAAATCGGCCTGGAAACACGTATAACTTCAAACTATCATCACTCATGATTCAGTTAGGCGTTTCTTTTGTGTAAGCTCCGAGGGAACGGCACAATGAGAACGTTCACAAAATAATCATACATGTACATTAGTGTATAGGATATATCTTTCATATGTACAAAAACTTGTATACGAAATCGTTTCCTAAAGATCGTAAAAAATATGTTAGAAGGAATAGCTTTAGCGAGGACAAGAAATTCGTTCCTGGAAGCTAACATTTATAGTTACAAGTATCACGTACAGCCCTCTGCAGCGATCAGTTTTAAATGTACAGAGTGTCTCGATGGTTCATCTTGCCTCGAGACACTTTACACATCCTTCCATCTCGAACGAATTTACAACGATTTCAACTCGAATGATAGAGATAACAATTGGCACTAGATCCTTTCGCTGAAGCGATTGTCGAACAGTATTTAAACGGGATGAAATATGCGTTTTGCAATTACTCTTGTGCCCGGAAAATAACGCTTTGAAATTGGTCTTATTCTAACTTGCTGGCGACCTAGTAAATTATTAGTATTTCTCATAAACGCGTTTTCTCTACGTTTAGTCGCTGACTAGTCGACATACATTTTCCAGTTTATATAATGAACATATAACTAGTTAATTCTTTTAACACCTCGAAATTGTCTATTAATTATTTGTAACGTAAAATGGATTGAACAGATTCAACGATGTGACAATGGTTGTAAATGTAAAATGCGAATCAAATTTTTATTAAATAGGATGATGAGTTATTCGAGCGGACGGATAAGGGATTTTTAGGAAAGCAAGAGAAAGTTTCTTAAAGAGACTCTAGAAGTAGTAGTAATCTATGTTAATCCTAGGTAAGATACTTTCGTGAACGATAATCTAAAGCATAGTAACATTAGTAATATGCGAACCTCTTTAGTTTAATTTTTACATTGTGCTTATAGGCAGGTGCACGAAATTCATTAATTTTGTATTGCAAAGATTTAGTGGATAGTTTGTGGTCGTCGGACGCTAAAATTTCATTTAAGCGAACGTGCAATCTTACAAGCGATTGAAACGGTTTAAAAATCTTTGACAGAACACTTGAGAACGATTGAACATGTAAAATTGTCTTTCAATAAAATACGAGTATACGAAAATGAATGATTAAAAATGATCAATTCCATGAACAGCATTAGTATTGAGTCTTTCATCGTTTGAAACGATGTATGAGAGCAGTCAATGAAAACTTAAGTACACTATATTACGTCCTGTATGATAAAATTTCTTTCGATCCGATAGAAAGTAAGGAATTATATACCTATGTATTTACATTAACAACACTGCTAATATCGTCATTTAGATGAAGTAATGTCACGCGACGAGAGAAGAAGTGAATATTTAAATAAAAATGTTTGAGCGTTCGTTTGTCTTAAAATGTATCGCGCGTCTACTTGTGCGAATTCGGAGGTAATTGAATTCTAACTAAGAAAATATTAACTTATCACAAGTGTAACAGTACAATATACACGCAAGAGTAAGGATAACTCACTAGAAGTAGAGCGTTTAATTATCCTTTCTTTAGTATCCCGGAACTTCGTTAGATAAAGAGACAAGATTACCTTGCTCCGTCGGGAGAGATAATTAAATGTCCTGTCTCCGGTTAGTTATCCCAGACATCGACTCAATCCTTCGACACTTTCTTTCTCCCTCTTTCTCTCTCTCCTTCTCTCCTTTGGGTAGACAATGATATAATCATACGTAGAAAATGGTGTAATACCTATGTACATCTCTTCTCTTCTTCGACGTCTTCCAAACGAAGTCAACAAGATTGAGCATCGGGCAGGCATAATGTACACGTACTCGTTGATTAGGAGCGTCGTCATACGACTTGGAAGACTCCGTCGAGGATTCACAGCTTCACTCTCCCCCCTTCGCGTTACAAGTCCTGAGTGCAGTTCTTTTTTTCTCATCAAGAAATCCCTTTAAAAGTTTCCAACAGTGATTATTTTTAGGATCAATAGCCCCTCGAGTCTTTGTCCATCCACAGCAAGCTGAATCGGTTCTCCTCAGGAGCCGGTTTCTTCCGGTCTTTCTGTTCGAAGATACCCTTTTTGGGAAGAGTTCTTTCGGGACTGGGACTAGGGCTAGGTGAGGAACTCGGCGATCTTGAACTACTTGAGCTCGAGCTCGACTTCGACTTCTCCCTCTTCTTCTGCTCCATTTTCTTCTGATGTTCGTACAAGGGTCCGCGGATGATTTTTAGGGTGGTTTCCAGCTCATATGCACGGTCCTTCAAGAGGTTGTATTGATTCAGATCGATACCCATTTTCTTCGCCCTTTTGTGAAGCGTGATTAGTTGTCGTCTACTCAGCACGTCTGGTAGCATGTATTCCTGTCAACAATTTGAAATAAATGATTAAATAAAAAAAATTATAATATTTATTAAATCCGGAAGAAATAATGTGTTAAACACGAACGAGTCTACCCGCTAGTGATTCGATTGAGTTATTAGTACGTGGAAAATTGAATTTGTGCTACCTCTTTCGTTACGACGAAGTAGATGAACCAGGCCATTGTGGTGCCATAAGTCACGAAATACGTAACTGGTTCCATTATGTCCCAGGAGTATTCCCACCAGGTTAGCCTGGCCAAACCGCTAAACTGAACCGACATCAGAACGAGACATACCCAGATGAAAATTTCCGCCCTCCTAATCGCGGTGTTCTCCAATTCTTGCAGCTTCTTTAACGAAATTAAACACGAAACGTTGGCACAATAATTTGCATAGCTAAAACAGCAAATTATCTCCTTTAGAATAGGAGTTTATCGTGATCAATGATTTGTTAATTGCAAGTATTTATCGCTTTGAATGTATGAGCAACGTTGTGAACACCTCACCTCGTTTTCATCCATTGTTCGTTCGCTATCGTTGTTGCGTTGGGAAAGGGCGGAAGAAATCACGCTCCGCATTATATAATTAAAGAGTTTAGAAAATCGAGTACGCGAAATTGCGAGGATATTATTTTAGCAACAGAACAATAGTCGGTTAAAAATAAAAATACGAGGCTTAATTATGCTTATGCACGATGGATAATTAAAACTGAACTGGTTGAGAACGAATTAATTCAGGAGGAGAAAACGAACGATAAAAGAAGGCGGCGTTTAGCCGAATAATTGTGCACGCGTGCCGAACCGATGGAATGCTATGTAACGCTCCTTAAATTTCATTTAGATTAGACGCTCTTCCTATCGGCTCATTGTTACGAATTTAATAGTGGTTAATAGCAGGTTTACGGCTCGACAAGCGAACCCTAACTTCCGAATAGCTGTCTAAGTTTCGAAATGGTGATTAGAAGTTAAACAAAATAGTTCCGTGTATAGTTTACCTGTTCCAGAGGCTCTAGTTCTAATCTGACGGTCTCCAGCTCGGCCAACACTTGTTTTTCCATGTCAGCGTATCGCTCTCGAACGTGAAATGCTTCGTATAGTTGGCAAACTAAAGTCTGGACGTCTGATAACTTCTGAATATTCTCCTACGAGAGGTTTCATACGAGTTTGGCATGAACAAAATGTGAAACACAGGAACAAAGAAGTATGCAAGCTCTAATTCAAATGTGTTCAAATTAATCACTACAGATTAGATCTATGATATCGATTTAAAGAAGAAATGCTTTGATACGTCAAATATAAAAAGTTTACAAATAACGATGTAAAATAAGAAAAGAATTAATAGAGATTTTATATTATAAAATATATGAAAATAATGATTTATTTAAAAATATAATAAAATTTTTCAATAAATTATGTAAATGTTATAAAATATAATTTAAAATAATTCCTTGTACATTATATGCACCTCACCATTGGTTGTTCGTGATGTAACGGTGGCGCGACAAGATACTCCATGTCGTTTATGATCAATCGAAAATCGTCCTCCATCAATGATTCTATCGTGTTATTCGAACCTATCCTGATTCCATCTGGAATCATTGTAAAACCCTTTACGTAAAACGACTTTGTATAGAAGAGTTCGTGGGGAGCGCAACGTCCTCAACTCACCGACGGTTGTCACCGAGGCTCTATCGATGCCACGGTCTTCTCTCTTCAGCATGTGAAGGAAATCGCCGACCGTGTGGGTGATTGGTTTCAGGGTAAACACGCAGTGCTCTCTTCTCGATGGCAAGGGTACCGTGATCCTCGGTAATCCTCGATGATATATCACGGTCACATCTGCAGCTGTACATTTTAGACATAAATATTTTCTCTCACGCACGAGTTTCGTTATGGATTCAATTTTGAAATTGATGCGAGAGAATGTTGAACTACTTTTCGTTATCGAAACAGGTCGGAGTGTAAGTTTCTCTTTTTTCATTCCAACGTCCTAGTCTCGTTTGTAAACTCCTTTCATTTATAAGGAACAATTAATTTGATGCGATTTTCGTTTCTTTCATTCGACAACGAGGTTCAATTGTTATCCAGTTCTCGAAGAAAGAAAAGAGTTTCAGAGTTGTTTTTACGAATTCGTTCGCGTGATGATCACACGATCGAGAGCTGGATCACGTTAACCTGGTTAGCAGCGTATGAGGAAGGTATTAGAGTGTGGAGACCGGAATGGGACGAGTGTATGGATCTCCTCGTTGGAAGCAGAACGGAACCGAGCTCCGGCTACACGATCTTTGGAAACGTGCATCTACGAGTCTGGAACACTGCCTCGGGTGCGAAAACCAACAGAGATCTGTTTGCTTAAAGACTGTTCAGAATCCCCTGAGGGAAAGTTGATTTTCTCTATTTTTATATTTCGAAGGGTGGAAATTGAAGAATCCGAACCTGACCTCGTGCTTCATTTCTCTCAATTTTCTTTCAAACACGGTAGTAGATTTTCCAATAGCAATGGAATGCCCTGCTTGTGCAAGAGCTTTTGAAAAACGTATAATAGCGTGAAACGAACCGGCGGAAGGAATTATGCTCGCTGAGATCGAGCAACGACCGGCCTGTCGATCGACGCTTGCATAATAACATGTGGCTCGGTACGAACTTAATTAAATTCTAGTTCTCTAAAATCTAATTCTGAAGCAGAGTACGTTTTATGGAGCTTCTGAATGTTCAGCATATGCGAAATTAAAGTATCCTAACGAAGAGAAGTTCTATTATATTGTTAAACTGTTTTCAAAGTTGGCACACTGATTTTAACTCTTAAACTTGTCGAGGAAAAATGTCGCAAATTGAATGAAACCGCGTGCGCGAGGTTTCAAAATTTACAGAGAGTTTACGAGCAGTTCCGGTCCCGAGAGGGAAACCGAATGCGAAACAGGTTTCAAACGAGTGTAATTCGCGACTACGAAAATAAAGGTAGTTTCGTTTAATTAAAAATTGGCCCATTGCGTTTCTCTGTAATGAACGACTGCAGCAGGCGCAACGTTTAGCAATTAGTCCGCCCCCACAAGTACGCTGTTCTTCTTGGAAGTGGCAAAGATGCTACCACCACCCGGTTCTGGTGTCGTCCTCCCTTCTTCCTCGTGAAAAGTTCGCGGTGGTGAAGTTTCCCGTTTCTGGTCAGTCGAACTCTGGATTCTGATCAACGAATAAGTGCGCGCGACGTACTACAGGATTTTTCGATTCGGACCGGTGACCATAGAACTGAAATAAGGGAGAGCTAGTATCTCTCTCTCTCTCGTCTGGTGTTTACGCATTTTCAGTGATCGCGTGTGTTTCAGCGATGCAACACTGATCGTGGGGAGTATTCCCCAAGGGTAGGTGAATAATCATACAGGCAAAACTTGCCCCTTACGCAAAACCAGAATTTCAGGACTCTGTTGTAAAATTAAATGCATTTACCTAACTTTCATTAATGCCTTAATTAGCGTTAATGCATGAGAACTAAAAGTTTGTACATATGTAAAAATTACGGAAGAATTTTCCGCATTGATTCGGGAAAAGAAATTTCGTCAAAAAGCTATGCAGATTGGTTTCTCATTAAAATTCTTGGGTCACGAACCATAGGTTCAGACCCTTTCTGGACAAAATTAACGTAGGAACAACTCTCGTTTCCGTTATAAGATATTTGCTTTCTTATATCCGTTCGTAGTTTGATCTGAACTGCGAGAATGTACCAATTCCTTTACGCCATCTATGCATGGACACTGCCATTAAATATTTGAATACTGGAAATACATTAGGGAAGCATCTTTTTAATACATTATCCTCTTATATTTAATACAAACATCTCTTAATTTCATTCATTGATTGGGAACTGAATTAATAACGCTGCATCGAAACACAATGATCTCAATCATAAAATTATTGTACGCCAATCGAAGCATCAATATTTGCAATTAGTATTGCGCGTAATGCAATTAATTAATAGTAATTCCGTGTTTGCAAACGTATAGATAATATTGATTGAATGCCGTAGTTGGATACAATTACGTTTTACTGGCGGATGGAGCTTAACAAGAATTTATTAAGTATTAAGTTGCATTGCAATCATGTAATAATATTTAATATTATTCCTAGGTCTCGACGTTTGAGGGTCGACCATGGGTGGAGTACAAAGCGGAACCCATACCCTTGGAGAGGCATTATGGGTGCAAGAGAGGCAACGTCAAAAATGCCAGAGGTCAGTAATTTAAATTTTAACCGTAAATCACGAGTGAAGCCTCGTAACTCCGAGACTTAAGCAATTCATTTAACTAGATCACTTGGAGTAATACGAATTCCACAAGAAGGTTATTAAGAATTCCTCCTTAATTAAGACACGTGTATTTAGTAACAAGACGACAGCTAAGGAGAGATGGAAAAACAAAAGGGAATGAGACAAGGGAAAGAAAAATGAAGTGTACAATAGAAACTAACCGCGGCGTAAGTTAATTGTAGCTGCGCGTTAAATAGAAGGTGCAGAGCAGCAGCGGCGGTTGGCCCAGATTTTTAATGAACTCGAAATATCGCCTGGTAGGCAGAGGCACTTGCTTCTCAACGGTGCATAAATATCAGAGCAGAAACTATACTACGCTGTACCGGTGATGGCCGACGATGATATTACTTTAATCTACTCCCGGCTATCTTTCATTATTCACGTTGTTGTTTCATTGGCCGTTGCTTAAACACGAGGAATTCACGCTAACGAACAATTATTGCGGCGCGCGGTTAGTTTCCGAGTTGCTGCCTTTTAGGAAACTCTTCAGGCAAGCGGCAAGAAAAAAGAACTTGGCCCGATACCGTTCGAACGAGATGCTGCTTCATGATTAGTGGCCGATTAATTGTTAATTAGTGGAATTTCGACACGCTCAGGCTGCGCTTATTAGCGCGGTCGTGGTCTAATTACTCCTGGGACCTTGCTCGCTCGTTCCCGCTTTCGGTTCCACCATTTTTTATAATTCAACCGCTGCGAACCGATATAATCGACGCGCAGGGAGTAACAGGATTTTCGGATAAATTAAACGCACGGAAAATGTATAAAATTGTGAGATGAAAAATCGTACGTTGCAAATCATAAAGAATGTAAGGGGTCAATATCTTCATTCCTATCTGTAGAAATTTCTTGTGTGTATCTCCATTAAGATATGTGAAAAGAAGAAACGGAAAATTTATTCGTTTAGAAAGCATATCAGATAGAATAAAATTCTTCTAATAATCAAGTATCTATTGTAAATTCACGACAAGGCGAATTTCCGAGATATGTGTGCATAGACGGAAATTGCTTGTCGTTAACATGTTCGGCACCGCGAGAAATTTGAAAATGGGTCAGGAAAAAGAAATCCCCTAAATGGTATAATTTTACATATTATGCCCCCATCTAATAGTTATAGCTATCTCTTTACTTGTGATCATTAAAATTGTAATTATCTATACTCGTTAAACTCTTGCACTTTCTTCCATTAAAACCGAAATACTAATTCATAATTGAATTCGGAAATAGTTTTAAAATTTGTAATTTCTCGGCGGATTGCGAACATGTCGCAGTTTCGCTAATTATAAGTGCTTTCAAATTAGATGGGACTTGAGGAATTGGTATTTGCGATGCTAACGAAGGTTTTGCTTCTCGTTACAAACTTGAATTCTATTTAAAGAAGAAGTTTGATGAATCAGAGCGACGAGTAGAATCGGTTCGTGAAGGATCAATATTGATGATAATTTCATGAAAACTTCATATCGTGGCATTAATTATCACGACCGCGGTTAATGAAAAGCAAATCATCGTTCCGGACAGTAGTTCCCGGTGCAATTACAACAGGAACTTCCTTCGGTTTCATATGGTTTTGTATCAGGAAAACATTTACAACAGAAACGGGCGAAAGCGTTCTCGTTAATGCGAAATCATCTTTATGAAAGTTTAAATATTTAATCATTGTTCAATCAATTTGCTTGTTAATTAAACGTACACATTTCTCTTGGAAAAATACGTACTTTTACACAATAATTAATAGGTATCAATTTAAAAAATGTTTTCCGGATAAAGATTTCGTTTATCATTCCAATAAGTAATATATCATTCCATAAGTGTGATTCAACTTTTATTATACAGCAATATTGGAAATTGGAGGGAAATTGAGGAGTAAAGGAAAACGAACAAACGAGCGACGGATCGTTAATTAGCATAGTGATTCGCGAAGCGGATTCGAAAGAACGAAACGCTGTGACAGGATGGGGGAGGAGAGGCAGATACACCGGAACACACCGGATTTCCGTTTTAACGCTCACGTCTCTTTCCCTTTCTGATTCCACGCAGCTGCGTGCAGGACAAAGGGAGCGTGTGCACATCGAAATTTGTTCGCGTCCCGTCCCATGAAACAGTCATTTCTGTCCTGAAACCGCGGAACGACGCGCTGCATTCGCGGATGTGTACGATGGTGATTCGCCATGTTCGCGGTGAAGATCGTTTATTACCAAGTGACGATGGAATTCGTGGACGAGGATGCCAGGTACCGTTCGATTACAAAATCAAAAGCATGACCCCTGACGGGGGTTTGTACTTTTAAGCTGTGATTGTTATCTTCTGTAGATATCCAGCGGTGTTAATGAAATACGTTTTGTTAAATTCATTTTTATAGCGCGTCAGTGAAAGCGATTAATTGGGAGATATCATCGAGTGAAAATAAGAAACGAACGAACGGAAAATGATCTTCATGAAACAGAGATAATGAAAAGAATTCAACTTTTAATTTCCTTTCAAACATTTTATTAAAGCGAGAGTTTTGCTCTCTTTTCGATATCGGCGTTCCTTTTGAGTAAATTCTCGGATTATCAATAAGGGGATTGTCGATCAAAGGATTGGTGCCTTGTCATCGGTTCTCGCGAAATTTCTTTTATGAAGATAGGAACGTGGCCCCCATTGTGTAACTTCCTGTTGTTCGCCGGTGGTTTCGTTTCCTGACCTTTCCGAAGTCAGGAGGAATCACGCGACGGCGATCAACTAATGTTACTTTCCATTTTATTTAACAACTTCAACATAACTCGTCTTCATCATAATTCATAATAACGTTCGTAGTTTTATAGAAAAATCTATATATGACTCGCAAAACGAAAGATTAGAAGTATTCGTTGTAATGGTTATTAAGAATCAATTGGCTGATCGATGGGATAAAAGAATTCACGCTCGATGATCAATTCGCGTTTAACCTCGTCGAATTTCCGTTTACGTAATAATAGGATCGTTACACGCACAGACATATTCTGTTTTTTAGTTTTCGTGACGAGCACAAGAAGTTACGTAAAATAGGCAGCGAGCCTCGAAGCGTGCGATATTAAAATTGATGTCCACATTAGGCAAGAGTGGTTCCTGGCTCGAATAGAATCCTACACGAAATCGTTTCCAACCGTTCTAGTAGTTTTCCGTAGTTCTATTAACCCTCTTCTTGTTCATAATTCAGCTACAATTGCAGAATTTCCATCCTTCATAAAGAATGCGTCAGGGCACGAAATTCCAATTTCAATTAGCGAACCAATTAATGTAATAATGAAGCAATCGGTCCAATAAATGAACAATGGAGTACGCAATGAATGATCGTGGTCACGAGGAAATGTTCTGCCGCGAACCGCAGCCTCTGATCGCTTCCGGTACTTGATTCCAGATATCGAAAGTGATTTCAATCGATTCCGACAAGTCGATAGACGTCAATGACCCTGGGTTCAATTACATACGAGCGGTTGCTCGAATTACTTATCGCTTTCACGAGATTAATTGCTCTGACTTTTTTATGATGAGATCCAGGAATCGTTATTGATATAGGATAGGTATTTCTTCGTTACAACTTATTTCTTTTACGAGTGAACTATTCCACCTGGTTTACAAGTGATTCGATGGGGTTGTTAAGTTTATATGGGGCTGCGTTTTTGTTTTGCATATGTATCCCTGGTAACATGGTGAATCATCGAAAAGGGGTGAAAGGGGGATCAAAGAGGGGGTGAAATCAAACAGCCATTGTTTTTAGTATGTTCTTTAGTTGAGTACGAACCACTAAGAATTTAGTACTTCGTCCTCAGTGTCCTTTCGTCTTCAGGTAACTTCTTTTATTTTTTACTCTGGCGGAAACTGATGTTGCTTCGATGAGGAAAGGCACGAAGACGTGGGTAACGCATTAACTCGTCAGAGAAAGCGTGCGATGGTTGAAGCGCGTGCGGATGAAGCGTTAGCGTGCACCCGGAGAGTTTTTGTCGCTTACACGCATGTCTTTTTACCAAGTTTCTCTAAACAAAGATTTCACGTTGCTCCCCGAAAAGCAAGCTAAGAGAGAAGTAAAAATAGTGGAGTGTGAAACGCGAGTACGGAGGAAATAAAAGCCGTTCGATAGGAAAGTATCGTGTCGTGCATATCCAGGTGACTCGGGTCGTAAGTGGTACCTAGGCCAAGGTGCTTGGCCACCATGGTCACTTTCTTCTTCGCGGTCTCACGTGACACCGCACTCACGACTCGTTCAACGAAGAAAAACGATTTCATATTTAATAAATTCAATTCTTGAACAAAACTAATTATTTTCTTATTGTTCAAAGTGAAGGTTGACGGTTTATGAAAACGTGCCGATTGACACCGTCGTGCTTGATTAAGGATGTATAGGCTATATACTTAAACAATGCTAACATGTTGAATTTGTTATTATGGATTCCTATTACTATTAAAAAGCTACATGCAAAATTTTAAATCAAT
>NW_017147017.1:1152989-1193588 GCF_001652005.2 Ceratina calcarata
AAGAAAGGTTGTATACAATTTCCCCGTAGAACTAACGGTTTAGGAGTTATTGAAGAAAAACGAAATTTTTTGTGAAAAGTTCGCCATTTCGACGCTGGGATGGTCGGATTTTGTCAACATCAATAAAATGCTAAATAATCATACGTAACTCATTAAATACTGGAGTTAGAAGAAAAATTCATAGAATCTTTCATGTAAAGGACGTTAGTGCCTAAAATTCCTATATAAAAGACTTTTCGCCAGTGTCAATAATTAATTGGACATTTTCTTCTATACTTTTTAGCACGTAGCTATTTATTATTAGCATTGTTCTTCCGACGTCTGATTTCTTTTTAATTATAGGAAATGCGTTTTTCTAAGGTACATAAATTTTTGGTATTGACTGTATGGCCAATACATCCTTAGACGTGATTTAGCATCCTTCAAAAAGAACTTGTCCTAGAATTGTACAGGTCCCATTAATTTGTCATTCGTTTTCCGGATCGGGGAACAAAGCCCACTCGGATATTTAAAATTCATTTTCTCGGATACCATTCGTTCCAGACAGGAATCTATTATTCAATTCGAACGGCAGAGCAATAGATTTTTAATTGGCACGTCACGTCGGATGTGATGAATATTTGACCTTATTATCCCTGACATGCCGTTATACAACACTTTATAAATAGGTTTATGCATTTATAGAAAATATATTGAAGGACGCAAGGAAAAAACATGATAAGTAAATCTCCAATGCTGAGAGGAATAGCAATATCGATTCCATTTTTTAAATTGCCTTATCTCAAAATCCGCGATTTATTTACGAGAATTCGCAGTTAGGAAGAAAATTGAATCGATTTGGCCAAAATGAGATTTTGGGAGTGTTTGTGATAAGACTATCCCAACTTTAGACATTGAAAAGTCTCGGTGGCGAAGTTCGGGCAATTTTATTGGCATAGATAAATAATGATCGCAGCGGTTTAACGGAAGAAGTTTTCTCTAAGATAAAATAGAAACGCCCGTGATATACGACATTATATGTATGTATATCGGCGGTAGTGTCTGCTGGCATAAATCAATTTGCAGCCTCGGGCGCTACTATGTATGCGCGGCCGATCAATTCTGAATGTGCATATTGCGCGTCACGCGGTGAATTTTTGCGTCTAGCCGCGGTTGACTTGCGATTTAACGTAATTAGCATGCATCTTGGAAAATATTGTGCAGTTTACACCTTTTTTTTTCTTAAGCATTATGCACGCAACTCTACTTTTCATAGCAGAACTCGTTTCCTCGCGCTAGTTATAAAGTCGCGAACTATGACAAATCGAGGTTTAAACACCGTCCAACCAGTTTTATGATCGTAAGCGCGATAAGGCCTTGCGTCCGAACATTTTTACAATAATTTCTTTATTCAGTTCATAGTTCTTTATAATTATCACTGAACTTAATATCGCGTTAGGGAGAAGATTTTCTTTGAGGGTTCCTCGACAATTCATTTTTCGTTCCGTTTCGAAAATGTAACCTTGTTAAATCCTGCGTGAATATGGCACACGGTCGTTGCCATTTGACCCTCGACTTTTACGACTCCGATCGTATCTAGCAAGAGTCCTTCGCCATTGAGCATTGTTGAAGGGACGCCCCTGACACGTCATCCTCGATGCTCGGAATAATAATCGTCCTCCTGTGGGGGCGTTCATTTTTTTCGCCAATCGTTAAACTCCATTATATGCTAAACGCAAAATAATGTAATTGTTCGAACGCTATGTGAAATAAATTTTACAAGTTTTCTTCATACGCTGTCATACGAATTTCATATGCTGACGACTTTCTGCGATCAATTCTCTACGATCTTTCAGTCTCGTATGAAAAAAAGTCTCGTCAAGGATCAGCGATTCGGTTGTCTCTAACCATGGAGTGACGTCATATCCTAAGGCTAAGGTGTACGGTACTCCCACTACGGATGGACAATCCGAGCGGAGACACGTTGTCCTGTTGAGGGAACAGGTGCACACGGTGGCGATCGGCTCCGGAGTCAGATATCCGCGCAGTCGATGCGCGAACGAGAAAGTGAAAAGCCGGGGTGTCGATAAATCGTCCTCAGTCGTGGACAATTTCGAACTGGGTACTTACTTATTGATAATCTGCTCCTGGACCGAGAACTTCCGTGAGTGAATTCGTAGCATTTTTCGATTCTAATCGTCACATTTGGGAAATCGAAGCCGAGAGTTCATTAACTAGTAAGGTAAGATGCGGTTCCATAATTCGGAAGTTTGAGTTTTTGTTCTTTGATTGCAGAGCGAATTTCAATATTAGAGTTCTCATTGAGTACTCTACAGGTGAATTTTAATTAGGTTCATTGTAAATCAAGTTCCATTATATAGAACATTGAACCTTGCACCATTAAATCATTTACCTTTTTTTACATTTTTCTTGTTCGATAGTCGTGTCAGATTTTAATATCCGTTCTTTTTGAATGAAGGTCAGTAAGTCAACTGGTATAGATGAACAAAAAAATTGACGTCAGAAGTAGTTACCGAGATTATCTTTGCTAGAAACTGTTCGCACTTTGCTGCTAACTCGCGTTAACGGTGCACACATTAAATATAGTCTCGATAGCAAACATCGTTCCTGTTTTTCCGCATGCACTTAGAACTGCTTTTTCAAGGTTAAACGAATTCTCTGCTCCTTAAGAATCAATTGGTATTATCGAAGATTGCAAAGTGTAGTTTTCGTATTGGAACAAAAATCTGTAAGGTCCAGAAGAACGATAATATCGTCGATGTGACCAAATCTTTTTATTTGGTTTTAACAATGGAGCTCGCACAATGAACATCGAGTCCCGATCAATGATGATCTGAAACTTCTTTGACCCGTGAACAGTGCCGTTTTCTATCGGCTATAGATGCGAACCATCGACTGTTCAGACCGCGGAACTTCTTCCGGTTTGTGTCATAGGATATTCCTGCCGCGTTTCTCTCGTACGTATTACAGTACTCTAGCCTTTCCTTTGTGGCTACACGAGTACAATGATCTACGCCCGATCAACCGGAAGCCTGTATCAATATCCTCGCGCATAGTCGACGGTGTTGAATAAAAATATGTAAAGAAGTAAACAAACTCGTGTAGAATTCGACGTCGTTTATGTCCGCACCTTTTTAACAGGTCATAAACCAGAATGATTCTGTGTCATAAAACTCGAACTTTTATCTAAGGAAACTGTTATGTAACTTCGTTCGAAGTTCGAAGGATTAGCGAAGCGAAATTTAAAGCTTAAACTTAAGTCCCTCGAACGATCTCACCCTTCCGACACTATTTGATTTTAAAATTGAACGATAATAAACCTAAACCGCTTATTTCGTTCTAAAATAAATGATCGATAGAACAAATTTCAAGTTTTCTCATTTTGTGCGAGAAAACGTAATAGAGTGAGAAGCCATCGTATTTTTTAGCTCACGGTTTCGTGTGAAAGAAAATGGGTTGTATCGATTACCCTTGAAGGATTTGCCGATCCCAATCACAATTGTGAAAGAAAAGTTTTTCTTGTCGCGTGCGTCGTTCTTCTCGGTTGAAGTCGCGAAACCTGTGTGATATGAAACAAAAGTAAACCTCCTGTTGAGGTCACTGGGGCGAGCTTTACGCGATCGATCTTTCGTTCACCGAACAAATTGGAAGATCTATCGATTCCTGATTTCAAATTCGTTTGACCACCGTCCCGCAAAGAATCGATGCAACAGATACTTTGAATGAAAGCCTTTTTACGAAACCCGGTCACGGTACGAAACGTTGTAACGTCTGTAACATTTTCTAATAGTATCGAAAACAGAAAAGAGACGAGGGCGGGTCGTAAAAGGAGAGATAACTTAACAAAAAAAAGTTACGTAACGATTCCTCGCCGTGGTCAGCCGAACACAATGAGACGATACGCCATTTGCATCCTATTCTCAAGGATCCGTGTTCGAAAGGACGTTTGACTTGCAGTTTCTGGCTGCTCGAGTGGAAAAACCAGCGGTCTTGAGCCAGTTATTAGCCACGCTCACAAAAAAACAATCGCTTTCCTCGATTCTTTTTTTGCGTCCCGAGGATACGTCATAGAGTATTGGTTTTCGATACCGCTCGAGGGAACGAAAGTTAGCAAACTAAAAATCCGATTACAGCCATCTCCAAGGACATTTTCAGATTTTGTTTTAACCCTGTTTAACTACTTACAGTCATCTGTCCGATATTTTGAAATTAAGTAATACCGATTTTTCTAAGATTCATTAAAATCGAATCAGTGAAGAGAGAAAGTTCGATATTAAACTTCGAAGCAATCTCCTTGGGGACAGAGGTAAATCACTTTTCGATAGGCGAAGTTAAATTGATCGAGACAGTAAGAAGAATGCAAAAAACGGAGTATTTCGCCGGCATACATTAAAAGTTTAATGTGGGAAATGAAGATAATTTTCTGTTTTTATTGTTACTCTGCACATTATATACTCGAGCGATACTTTATGATCAAGGTACTTGAAACAGCTGTATCATACGAATCTCGTTTGTATGCGAATGGCAAGCGCTGAGTTTGTGCATTTCGTCATGAAAGCAATCTTGACACGAATTTCGCGACGGCCTTTTACAGTGTCGCACGGTGGATTGGTCTAATTACTCTCTCCAAACGCGTTCCAGTTCCTGATTCCCATTACTCCTTACCTATCGTTATAAATCTTGGAAATTTTACTTTTATTAAAGAGTTGCTCGTAACAGATTCTAATTTCTGTCAACGCTGGCCGAGCAAGTAGTTCTACTGTGAAGGCGTGGTTCAGTTTTCGAATGAAGCAAGCTTGCGTGACTACTTCGTTTGATTACAATATTACAGTTCACGTGCCAGTATTACCCGGTAAAAGTGTAATTATTGATAAGAAGGCTTTGAATGATTGCCGGGACCACTCGTTCGCTAGTCAAATACAGAATTTAATTAACACAGTTGCGAATTTCCACCTGTTCGCGAGCGATCTCTTAACTCTGCTCATTAACGACTTGAATCGCGTGCGTACAGCAGAATTTATTTGCATTCCACGATTTTTATTTAATTCGTTTGCCGTTCTCCTCTGCGTTTCACGGTTTTCATTTTAATTGTTGTAAAAGTTATGATACGCGTGAACGTGACCTCGATGCTCAGGAAAGAATGCAGCGTTACTTTTATTTCCTCGAAAGAATTAGACCCAGATTCACGCGATATGAAATTTCCTTCTTCAAGAGAATGTCACGCCGCATAATTTATCTTTCTGGCGTTAGCGACGTCGGGCCTTGAATCTGGCACCGAATAGTCGTCGACTGCTTCGTCAAGGATTACGTAAAGTGAAATATGCATCGGTGCCTCTAACCGATTTTTCATTGCGTCTCGTGCAAGGAATAAACTATTTGCACGGATTTAGTACTGACACTTCCTATGTCGACGTAGTAGTAAACACTTGCAACGTTCTCACATCTTTCATTCCATTCGTATTTTTCAATCTTCTGATATGTAAATATAAAAGTAAAAGCAGCTCCACATAACTCCTGTACCTGTAGTTGAAAATTGTGTTCGTCTTTGCGCTTGCGATCATTTCGACCATTCAATCCCAAGAGAATTTTGTATACATCAATGATACTGTGCTGTACACAGTTTCATTCATTATTGAAATGTAGTATTGACGGGAGATAGAGCATGGGTCCCAGTAGTGTGTGCATTGGTAATGCTATTTCCTACTTCCTTTGAAAGGACAGATATGAATGGTATACTATCATCGTTTCGCGACGCTACCAACAAGAGAAGACACACGTTCTGTCGGATACCGCTTTAGTTTAGCAAACATTTGATAGCTTACTAATTGGATTACGATATATTAGCTTGCAATCCTCCACTCATCTATCCTATCTCCCGTACCTAATTACGTATGTATGTGACCCATGTGCCCATTACTCATCAACTTTGAATCATAGCTTGATCGTGTATTTTAGCTCTAAGATTTCTTACTGGTTCCTTTCCTCACCCCACAACTTCTTAGGACACATTATCGAACTTTTGTAAAGAATAAAGGATTTATTTTTAGAGACATTCAGACCAGATCCAGATCTATAGTCGTATCTTTTCAATTGTTTAAAGTCTAACACTAGGAAGTATAATTGTATGCATCTTGCTTTGTAAATTGTAAGTCTATCGTGTATAGAGTTTAGTAAAATAAAATTTCTAACACCAAATATTGGAATTCAACAATTCTCACTTCTATACATTTGATAGAATTTTTTAATAGAACGAAGCGATATGGCTTTTTTTTCAATGTAAAGGTCGAAGCGTTATTAACGAGAGAAGCTTTTGACGAATATTGACAAATGGTCGAATGAAATATTGTTGGATCGTAGAGAGGGACGACACGAGGGTCAGTCGACGCAGGATCGCAGGAAGCTGTTGAAACGTACGAGGAGCCTTGCGGTGATATCCGAGGACGAATCCCGACACGATCGAGAGGCGCACCGCCACTTCAGGCTGGGTCAGTCGACCTTTGATTTACCCAGGCAGCATCAATTGATCCCGCGAGCCAAGCTAATCGATCGAAACTCGCTGAAGGACAGGTGAGCTCAGAACGATTATTATTTCATGCATCCATTGACCATCGATTTTACGATCAACTCTAACAAAATTACAAGGACAATGATCTCCATCAAATAATGAATTCATATAGACCATGTTTTGATAAAATCATGAAACGTATTATCGTATGTCGTATTTTTTATTGACTCATGCGGTTAAAACGAGAATCCTTATGTGTGTCAAAGTTTGAAATTATTCATCTATACACTGCAGAGTTTGCTAGGTGAAAAAACAAACTGAGAAACGGTTACGAATTTCTATCTTGAATTCGGAATCATCGAAGGGCGCCTGGTTTGACTGGAGAAGAGATAGCGGCGAGGCGTAACAGATTCATGGTTGGCAAGAAAAACTGTTCTATTAGGAAACGATAATTAGCATGGAGAACGCGTTAGCGTAACGAGCCTCGTTCGAGGCTTTTAATTGCAGTAACAGCTCTGTTTGCATCGTTTTCCGCGGCAGACGGATTTTTCGCACGTTCTCACCGAGAATAGCACCTATTCCATGCAATTAGGTTCCCAATCAGTATACCACACGCGCGGCCAACTTAATCGAGATCCAGATACAGTACAAATATCGCATTTCAAACTGTAATTACGAGTACCGTTTGGTTTACGAATTTATTGTACAACAGGAAGAGTATTTTTCGAAAATCAACGATCTAACAAATCTCTATTTTAACGCACTAAATTAAATCCAAGGTTCCTGAAAAACTGTTTTACAAAAAATTTTATGAATCGCAGAAAACAATTCGTGGAGCTTTTATTCTTTTTCGATTCGCACCAGACATGATATACGACTTGAAACATCTGGCACTATTTTTAATAATGCAGCCACTGCTTCGAATAAAAATTGCAGTCGGTCAAAATGTCATTCCACGATACAAGAAACGAAAACGGAGATGGGAGATTCATAAATCATGCTCCAAGAACAATACTGTCATTCTAATTTCGATCCAATTTCTCGACTCAGGTTGTACAAAAGCCAGCAACACCTATCGGACTCCTACGAACGATTCAACGAGACTAAATCCTATCAATCTCGATCTGCCTGCGGTCTCCATTCGATCCCAGCTGAGCTAGCCGCGTTTCCGGATCCGTTGCATCAACCACGAGGCAGTCGGACAGATCCTGATCGATTGAACATCCTCGATTGGCCAGAATCGCCCAGACGCTATCGCAGCGTCCAGGGGTTGGACACGGTCAGCGGGCTGGTGGACGTCGTCGAAGACGGCTGGCCCATCGAAGGCAATCGCAGCATCGATTGCATTTATACTCAGGTAAACTACCTACATTTGTTCAACCTTTTATAATTGTCTTAACACATCGTTGTCGGGTTACACACTTTTACGTTTTTTACGATCTATCGCTTGAGCGTGGGTCACGTAAAAGCAGCTATTTAGTAGATCTGCAGTAGAGAGCGGGTGTCGTTTGCGGTGCAATATACCCCACATAAATTGTGTTAAGATCAAGGATAGGTAGTTTTTATACATCTTACAAGCATTGTGTTCTTCCTTCATAAAATGCATTCATAACAGTTGAAGCACGTTCGTGTTGGGTTAATCCCAGGAGATAAATTGAGGTCTTATCTCTTATGGTATTGTACGAGAAACCGGAGCTAACGGCGGTTATCTCGAGACTGACGGAATATCGATTCAGTCGAACGATAAATTGCATGATACAGATTATGCGATGATATGCAAGGTGTATCTTGTATAAAGGTACAGGTGTAGATCAACAAGGATCGTGCACACGTCGTGCAGTCTTTTGTAACGAATGAACTGCGAATTTTTATGCACAATAAAATACATTTTCATTGTCACATAAACATATCAATCCGCAGTCTGGGAATGATTTATAATAGTGTTGATTTTAACTGATTCTAGGTGAAGCGTAAACGGAAGGAGCACCGGAGCCTGGACAGCATCCTCTTCGAGGACGACGGCGAGTTGGAATACTTCGACGTTCTGAATTTGTTACCACTGTCAAACGTGCGATTAGAGTTCGACGCGGAGGACGCGCGTAAAAACAAGTTTTCTCACCGCAACGAGACGATCCCGAAAAGGAGTAAGTTAAAGCCTCTCGAGTATCTAGCATCACGCGTCGTGGAGAAGAGGAGCTCCACAAGAAGCAACGCCACGGACGAGGAGAAATGTAAAGTGAGCACTACCACGGAGGAGATTGATTCGAAAGAGAATTCGGAAGAGGACTATCAACGGAGGGAAGCTGATTCTTCGCAGGAATCCAGAGAGGATTCGCTTCAACAGCAAGTGAATCGGGAATCGTGTCTTAAGGTTCAGGAAAATTCAGAGAACAAAGGGAAACTGACGATTTGTCATCGGAACTCGCCTGCGAGGAGACAATACGTTGAAAGGGTAGAGCGTGAGCTCGATGAGGAGCTAACGACGCGCCGGAAAGTGGAGGAAGCGGAAGACTATAAGTCGATTTGGATTTCTGATAGCGAGGAACAGGAGGACATGTCACGGAGGCCACAGGTGCTCAAGATCGTCGATAACGACGTGACCAAGAGGTGTCATCAGCGACCATCCGTGGAAACCGAATCGAGAGATAAGCTCCAGCCGGATGGGCAAGAGTCCAGCGACCATGATCCAGGAATACTAAATGGGAAAATCGATCACGTCGATGGGAGTTTGAAAAATCCGGAGGTGAGCATTGAGTATTATTTGTTTTATTTCTCCAATATCATATTTCGTCTCATTGTTTGTTATTACAAATCAGAAATTAATTTGATTCTCGGTAATAGCTATATTAATATTGTTAAGTGTATGTAATCGCTACGACAGTTCACGTGTACTTCATATAATGGGACGAAATTCTCTACTAAAACCAGCAGACAGTGCATCATTTATTACTGCTTTTTATTCTCCTTTCAGTTTGTAAAACAGGAAGAAGCAAATCCGAGTGTGGAAAACACGAAGAGCTTCTTTGAACCGAAGAGCACGTCAACCAAGGGGAAACCGAATGAAGGCAGATTCGAGAGGATCGTGAAAGAAACATCGAACATCATTGGAAAGGCTTGCAGTGTCGTGAAAGGGAGCTTAGGTTTTGAAGCTAGATCCGAGAGTTCTGATCTAGGCCTTGGCTCCGAATCCGGGAGTGACACCCGAAGAAGATCCGTGGATGATGGAATCGACGAGGATCCTTCGTACATGGATAAAGAATCGAAGAACGATGATAATAAGAAACACAGTAATTTGACTAGATCCAAGAGCTGCCTTGAGTCCATCGAGTGCCAGGAAGATGGACAAGAGTTCGACCACGTTCGTTACAAGATCGTGAAGTCCAACATGTTTGGCAAGAATATATACAACAGCGCTCGTGGCGATGTTACGTACGAAGGGTTGATGCATTATCTCCGGGAGTACTCGTTTCAAGAATTACTCCTGGATAACAACGTGGTGATCATCGAGCCGGTGCGCGCTGAGACCATAGAAAGAAAACCATCCACCGTTGGGAAAGCGAGGTCTGAGCCCAGCTGCAAAATTGCCGGTGCGATACAGAAGAAAACTGACGTGGAACCAGAAAGGAACTGTGAGAGCGCTGAACCCAAGAGCCCAAAGCAGTCGTCCATCAAAAAGCACTTCTTCTACCATCCCATCAGAGTGAATCGGGAATTGATAGATGAGGAACTGCCTGACCCAGATACGGTAAGAAACGTCCGGCGTATGTTTGAGAACCCGCTCAAGGTGAAGAACAATTCGGAATTGTCGAGCGATTGCAAGAATAATAGGAAGAGTGTCAGCATGAAAGATCTTAGCACCATTGATGGCCACTTTGACGAGATGTCTGACAAGGCGCACGAGAGAACCAGGTAACGTATGATATCTTCTTTTTATATATTTTATAAGATTGCATCGCAGAATTTGAGTTTCATTTAACAAAGATTATTGTATTAGGTCCAGATGTTCAAGCAGGGCTAAGGATCTTACAAAACTGTTCGAAAACATGGAGAAATCGACGTCCTCGAATGCGTCCATGGTGGGTGGCAAGGACGAGTTGGACAGCCCCCGGTGCGAGTCCAAAACCAGGATCCTCGCACAGAGCTTCGAAGCAAGGAGCGGTCATACGTCGCCGAGCGATTCAACTTCTTCTAAAAACAAGATGAATCGCTACCACCACCATCACAATTGGGACGCTGGGAGTGTGAGCTCTGGGGTGTCCAGCGATTACCCGGACACTGATCCCGGCAGCGGAGTACAGTGTACATCTTCCGAGGACGAGGACGCCGATTGTCACGAGGAAGAGGCGAACGAGAGCCGCGGTCCGAGCCACTACGTGTCCCAGGATGTATTGAAGAAGATTCGCGAGTACGGGACATCAGTTACTTACTACGGGGGCAAGGTTGTAAATTCTAGCAACGGACCATTGATATCACCGGTCGTTGAGAACAGATTCAAGTGCATCGACGGAACAAATGATTATGTAAAATTTCGATTAGTTAAGAGCAATTCCTGCGATAGTAGATTGGAGCTCACTGGCAGGCTCGTGGAAAATCATCTGAGGCATCGCAATCGAGAGAATCAACCCGATCTAAGTCATTATACTATAGCGGAGACTCCCAGTATAGAGATAACCACTCTTGATAAGCAAGAGAAGGACGAAGTTAAGGTGGAGGAAGAGGTGGAAAATATTGAAGCTAAGAGGGAACCACCTGTAGTGATAGGGTTGGAGCCGAAGAAAGATGAGAGCAGGGAAGCGAAGGGTTTCAAGGTCGATTTCAAGCTGGGCAGCCTGGAAGACGCCAAGTCGAATTATCCCAGTCGATTCATAGGCAGTGCTTTGACTAGATGGCAAGTGAACGAGAACAATTGGAGGACTGGCGACGATTTTGGCAAGATGGAGTTCGAAGAGTTCGAGGTACTCGAAGATAGTCTAAACGGGAGCGAGGGCCAACGTATGGAGACTTCTTGAAGAGATAAAACATTCCCACTATGTATTTGGTATTTTTTTTTTCTAGTAGAGCGTGGGAGAATGCCAAAGGATCCAGTAGTACGCGAATAGAGATACTTTTGTGGTATTCCCAAACGATGCTTGGGACGATTCCCAGAAGCGTGATCCAATTATGCTCTGGTTTTTTGAAACGATGTTTGACTCGTTTGAGAATACCGGAGTAGAGAGATGTACAGTTGTTATTTATATTCAAGGTTTCTTAGCAACGAGCCAGATTCAGTTAAGCGTAAACGCAGATTTGAATTCCAATGATATCGAGCGATGGAATTTTAACGATTCATTGTAGTCGAACAATTTGTACATAACGAAGCTGCATAGATTGTTACTTCGCCAGGAAATAAATATTTAATAACAAATAAACAAGTTTAAATTGCTGTTAGCATGAAACTATTTGATTTTCATTCAAAAGCGCCAGGAAATATACATTTCATATTCTTAACATTGATCAAATCGCTGTATTTGTAGACAGGCCGTGTCATCTGAAAATTAATTTATACCGACCGTCGAACGTTAGCAGAATTCACATAAACCTAAATATATCACTCTATTTACGGAGCCGTGCAGTTAACGTCTGTAACACGTTTTGAAAAGCGTTCGCAGATAAAAATACTTTTGTTAGCTTCGATTGACTCACCACCCTCGGCGCATTCGGGAACCGCGCTCTTCTCAGCCTTATCGTCTTTCGTTAATCTCGTCTTCTTTTCTTTCGCTTTCGGATCCTCCATTCCCATCGCCAGAATAGGACTCAAGCTCGGAGCAAGGAAGCTCGTCGTCAGGGATAAGTTTCTTTGAGACATGTGCCACCACCTCTTGCACCATGTTTCCTGTAACAAGAAAATATTTAACTCGTTACCTACCGTCAGATATTTCTAATTTTTTTTTTTTTTTCGTATTAGGGTTTCTCCGAAAGCTAATACGGAATGCAGTTACATAAATACGAATTTCGGCTCGTCTGTTTTTCTTGGTCGACGATTGTTTGCTTTCAATTAATGCGCGCTTGTATTGAAACCAGAGGCTGCTCCGGGAGTTGTAAATCGATCGCGAATCACTCCCAATTCAGCGAGATATCGCAATCGTATTCGAACCGGATATCCAATTTTCAAGTTTCTCGATCACCACGTATTCCACGCTTGCTCGATCCGGAGATGGAAAATTGTTAGAAGTTTTTCGATGTCTGACACAGAGAGATACCATTTTTGTTGTTGGTATGTTTCAAAGATTGGCACAGAACGGGGGATTTGTTTCGCACGAATAAACTCGTCATAAGCCAGGATATTCGAGACTGGAGACTGGCAAGTATCTAGATTAACGGGTCAACGTGGGGTCGCGTCGAAACTGGAGTTCGGCCAGGGTCGGTCGCGATTCCCCGTCCAATATCTACGTGCTTTCCAAGAAATAAGTCAATCGACGGAAAGTCATCCGCGGTACTTTTATCGCAGCTAACTGAACCCGAGATATATGAGATTCTTTCCAATACCAGGTCAATAGTGGGAAAGATCTAATAGAAAAGAGTTTTCAAGTATAGTAGAATAGAATTACAATGAACTACGGTTAAAAAGCTACTCGTATATCAACAGAACAGTATTAATGTATTTATATGATATTTTCATAAAATTCCATATGATAATATTGTTGTCAATAACCATGGGAGTGCAGATAGGATAGAAAAAAAGGAATGGATTTAACGTGCTCCGAGTCCCATTGTTCGTTGAAGAAAAGGAGAGATAGCATGAATGGTACAGTAAGTTAAGAGTTTCCCCGACGTGACAGGCCATACATCACGTTTGATCGTCTTCCACCTCGACAAAGTTCCTCGCGGATAATAGGGCTGACTGGAAATCCGGTCTTCAAAACGTCCATTTCAAACACTCGGCTGCTTTCCACGCACAAAGTGAATTCCCATTGAATTCTATTGCACCCGTGGTCGACCAAGTGTCTAATTACTTATCGACCAGATCCTGAGACTACTTACTTTCGAGGCAGTTTAAACATCTTGTTCTAAAACTGCTTATAGATAAAATACTTAACGCCTTTGATAGGCATTACAGGTGTTTCAAGATAACAAACTTGTATAACGTGTGGGTTTGAACTATGGCCTTCCGTTGTCGCTTTATTCAGAGAGCTTCTCGAAAATGGGTCACAGAAACACTTGAAAGACTTGACTTGTTGGTGAGCTTCGGCAAGTACGGAAGATGCCCCTTCGACCGACTTTCCTCTTTTCAATACTATGTTAAAACGTCCTCGTTAACACTTCACCCTCGTTAATTCTTAAATTTTCGAATTCCAGAGACGATAATTATCGTGGATAGTTAATTATGCATCATTATGTATATTTCAGAGAAGATCTCTTATTTCGTATTTTCATTTCCAAAGATTCAATATTATCATTCCATGGCAAACGGTGTTATGTTTGTATAAGGGATCAACGAATATGCCGTTAAAGCGAAATTCGTGGGTGAAACTGGCGATTAATTTATTTCCAATAACAAATCTGAATGATATTAAACTGTTTTATTATAACAGTTTGCTGTTTTTCTCAATGCCCTGGGACTTACCAATCGATAGCTGCATGTTTTTTCAAGTTACTTTTGCATATGCTGGTTTTTCTGAAGTGAAATTTGAAACGGATTTTCGCGGCGTAGTCGCGATTAGAAGATTTTTCCATCCTCGAGTTATACAGTTCGTGTCCAACTTTTGAGCAACCTCTCTCGGAACTCAGTAAATGCAAGGAAATTAGAATTATTCAGATGGTGCAAAAACCACTCTCAACTTCCTAGTTTGCTTTCAAAATTAGATTTGAACATGTTACCATGTTTGTGTATTATTGTTGTATATCTCGGATGGGCAACAACAATTGTACAATGTGCTGGAATTGCAAATACGATGATCTCACAATATAAAGCTGGGCAGCCTGGAAGACGCCAAGTCGAATTATCCCAGTCGATTCATAGGCAGTGCTTTGACTAGATGGCAAGTGAACGAGAACAATTGGAGGACTGGCGACGATTTTGGCAAGATGGAGTTCGAAGAGTTCGAGGTACTCGAAGATAGTCTAAACGGGAGCGAGGGCCAACGTATGGAGACTTCTTGAAGAGATAAAACATTCCCACTATGTATTTGGTATTTTTTTTTTCTAGTAGAGCGTGGGAGAATGCCAAAGGATCCAGTAGTACGCGAATAGAGATACTTTTGTGGTATTCCCAAACGATGCTTGGGACGATTCCCAGAAGCGTGATCCAATTATGCTCTGGTTTTTTGAAACGATGTTTGACTCGTTTGAGAATACCGGAGTAGAGAGATGTACAGTTGTTATTTATATTCAAGGTTTCTTAGCAACGAGCCAGATTCAGTTAAGCGTAAACGCAGATTTGAATTCCAATGATATCGAGCGATGGAATTTTAACGATTCATTGTAGTCGAACAATTTGTACATAACGAAGCTGCATAGATTGTTACTTCGCCAGGAAATAAATATTTAATAACAAATAAACAAGTTTAAATTGCTGTTAGCATGAAACTATTCGATTTTCATTCAAAAGCGCCAGGAAATATACATTTCATATTCTTAACATTGATCAAATCGCTGTATTTGTAGACAGGCCGTGTCATCTGAAAATTAATTTATACCGACCGTCGAACGTTAGCAGAATTCACATAAACCTAAATATATCACTCTATTTACGGAGCCGTGCAGTTAACGTCTGTAACACGTTTTGAAAAGCGTTCGCAGATAAAAATACTTTTGTTAGCTTCGATTGACTCACCACCCTCGGCGCATTCGGGAACCGCGCTCTTCTCAGCCTTATCGTCTTTCGTTAATCTCGTCTTCTTTTCTTTCGCTTTCGGATCCTCCATTCCCATCGCCAGAATAGGACTCAAGCTCGGAGCAAGGAAGCTCGTCGTCAGGGATAAGTTTCTTTGAGACATGTGCCACCACCTCTTGCACCATGTTTCCTGTAACAAGAAAATATTTAACTCGTTACCTACCGTCAGATATTTCTAATTTTTTTTTTTTTTTCGTATTAGGGTTTCTCCGAAAGCTAATACGGAATGCAGTTACATAAATACGAATTTCGGCTCGTCTGTTTTTCTTGGTCGACGATTGTTTGCTTTCAATTAATGCGCGCTTGTATTGAAACCAGAGGCTGCTCCGGGAGTTGTAAATCGATCGCGAATCACTCCCAATTCAGCGAGATATCGCAATCGTATTCGAACCGGATATCCAATTTTCAAGTTTCTCGATCACCACGTATTCCACGCTTGCTCGATCCGGAGATGGAAAATTGTTAGAAGTTTTTCGATGTCTGACACAGAGAGATACCATTTTTGTTGTTGGTATGTTTCAAAGATTGGCACAGAACGGGGGATTTGTTTCGCACGAATAAACTCGTCATAAGCCAGGATATTCGAGACTGGAGACTGGCAAGTATCTAGATTAACGGGTCAACGTGGGGTCGCGTCGAAACTGGAGTTCGGCCAGGGTCGGTCGCGATTCCCCGTCCAATATCTACGTGCTTTCCAAGAAATAAGTCAATCGACGGAAAGTCATCCGCGGTACTTTTATCGCAGCTAACTGAACCCGAGATATATGAGATTCTTTCCAATACCAGGTCAATAGTGGGAAAGATCTAATAGAAAAGAGTTTTCAAGTATAGTAGAATAGAATTACAATGAACTACGGTTAAAAAGCTACTCGTATATCAACAGAACAGTATTAATGTATTTATATGATATTTTCATAAAATTCCATATGATAATATTGTTGTCAATAACCATGGGAGTGCAGATAGGATAGAAAAAAAGGAATGGATTTAACGTGCTCCGAGTCCCATTGTTCGTTGAAGAAAAGGAGAGATAGCATGAATGGTACAGTAAGTTAAGAGTTTCCCCGACGTGACAGGCCATACATCACGTTTGATCGTCTTCCACCTCGACAAAGTTCCTCGCGGATAATAGGGCTGACTGGAAATCCGGTCTTCAAAACGTCCATTTCAAACACTCGGCTGCTTTCCACGCACAAAGTGAATTCCCATTGAATTCTATTGCACCCGTGGTCGACCAAGTGTCTAATTACTTATCGACCAGATCCTGAGACTACTTACTTTCGAGGCAGTTTAAACATCTTGTTCTAAAACTGCTTATAGATAAAATACTTAACGCCTTTGATAGGCATTACAGGTGTTTCAAGATAACAAACTTGTATAACGTGTGGGTTTGAACTATGGCCTTCCGTTGTCGCTTTATTCAGAGAGCTTCTCGAAAATGGGTCACAGAAACACTTGAAAGACTTGACTTGTTGGTGAGCTTCGGCAAGTACGGAAGATGCCCCTTCGACCGACTTTCCTCTTTTCAATACTATGTTAAAACGTCCTCGTTAACACTTCACCCTCGTTAATTCTTAAATTTTCGAATTCCAGAGACGATAATTATCGTGGATAGTTAATTATGCATCATTATGTATATTTCAGAGAAGATCTCTTATTTCGTATTTTCATTTCCAAAGATTCAATATTATCATTCCATGGCAAACGGTGTTATGTTTGTATAAGGGATCAACGAATATGCCGTTAAAGCGAAATTCGTGGGTGAAACTGGCGATTAATTTATTTCCAATAACAAATCTGAATGATATTAAACTGTTTTATTATAACAGTTTGCTGTTTTTCTCAATGCCCTGGGACTTACCAATCGATAGCTGCATGTTTTTTCAAGTTACTTTTGCATATGCTGGTTTTTCTGAAGTGAAATTTGAAACGGATTTTCGCGGCGTAGTCGCGATTAGAAGATTTTTCCATCCTCGAGTTATACAGTTCGTGTCCAACTTTTGAGCAACCTCTCTCGGAACTCAGTAAATGCAAGGAAATTAGAATTATTCAGATGGTGCAAAAACCACTCTCAACTTCCTAGTTTGCTTTCAAAATTAGATTTGAACATGTTACCATGTTTGTGTATTATTGTTGTATATCTCGGATGGGCAACAACAATTGTACAATGTGCTGGAATTGCAAATACGATGATCTCACAATATAAATTATAGCATAATTTCTATTTGAATAACAATCCAAAATATAATTCTAATGTTAATATATAGATATAATTTTGATAGTGATTTATAAATAACAGAGAAATCTTCAAGTAAGATCTTTTAAAAACCTGAATTAATCGAAATGCATCAGCGAAACGGTGAGTATTTAAATGGAACGAAACGCACACGTACTCTCTCGTATACGATAAATACCTGTGACGGACGCACAACACAAACAAGTCGATTAATCAATGTGAAACTGCTCTAGCAACCGGATCGTTAAAAATTGATGGATTTTCACGAATATGGACGGCTCTAATCCGCGAATTTGTATCAGCTGTTAGTGTGTACAATAAATTACGCCAGCAGAAAGCTAGGTTTTAATACGTTTGATAAATACGAAACAATTCGTTGCCATTACATACTGAATCAATTTTAGTGACGTGAATAATTTTTCTGTTATTTTGATGGAATATTAAAGTTTGGGCAAATGGATGTTGAAAGCTTCGCTTATGATTTCCTTCACGATCAGACTTTTGGATTGAAACGCGCCACTATGGATTACATTCAACTCAGTTTGAATTTTGGTCGCTGGCCAAACCAGAAAAGTACGCGTGAACAGCTGTCGTGAAATAAATAATTCTGATCCAAGTTCACTGATCCGATATTCAGTACGTGATCTATTAGCTTGGTACATTCTCTCCAAACACATGTAGATCTTGTGGAATATCATGTATTTCCTTACACTGCAGCTCGGATATTTTCTACTATACACCAAATTATTTCATTTTCAATAGTATTTATGATAACATGATATACGATTTCATATGTACAAACTTAATGTTAGGATAATTAAGCCATCTAATTTCCCAATGCGTAAAATAAAATTAATTGAAGAACGGCATTGAAAAGTCGAATGTATGGTTTCGACATTTGGTTTCAAAGGCAACCCGTCGGGTTCATATACGAGAAGGGTTCATTTTCTAACAGACTGAGGCAACACGTATCTCTTCTCCTATGATAGTTGGTATATGGAACAATCTCTGGGAATATCTTCACGCGAGGACAAGCGATTCGTTTTTATTATCTTTCTCGAAACTCGTTAAAGGGTCTTGTACATTTATCTTTCAATTATAAAGCGCTTGGAGCCTCTCACGTGTTCAGCAAGACCCTACCTGAAGACTCATGCATATTCATCGACCTCGTCTCCGCGTACCATGTTTTATCAAAACGTTTTATGAATCTTCATTTAGATTGTGCCGCATTCACAATTTCACGCGTTTAAATTCTCCGTTTGGTTTGCCTCGGGGCGGCAGAGTTGGCAAAAGATTTCTGGTCATAAGGAAAGTGGTCGGGAAAGTTCTCTTTGAATTGTTTTTCTTCCGAAACTCTAAACAATAAGAGAAAAGCATCAAAGCCAAACATGGAATAAATCTTAGCCATAAGCATGGGAGATGAAGTCATATTCGCAAATACGACTTGATCGTCTTTTTCCACAAAGGCGGTTTCTCAAGGGTTGTTCGGCGTTAACCAAACAGCGTGGAAAGTAAGATAGGTCGAAGTGAGTAAAAGCTTTCTCCAATCTAACTGGGAAAGAAACATATCAGTAATCTAATCAATTAGCGGATACATCCAGAGTACTCTCTACTCAGAAGATCCTTGAAGATCCAGAAGAACTACCATCCTTGAGAAGATTAATGAAGATATTTGTTTCATAGACGTAATTGCCTAATTCCCTATGATTAATTGTCTGGTTATTCTACGATCGATACATTAACCAGAGAACAGTTAATAAAAAATGGAAACGCTATAGATACGAGATTGGCAGGCCTTTTGCACCTCAAGATTACTGTATGTTAATTTTCCAGTCCTTTTATAGCATATTCAGTTCAGCACGAGACTTTAATCCGGCGACGCAAGGTGCAAGACAAATGCCGCTTTTCCGTCTGAACATACTTTAGACCGTCATTTGCATGTTTCATCATACACAAGCTACTGAGTATATTACGCGTCCCGGTGGAGAAATGGATAGGGCTACCCATTTAGAACACCCCCCAGACTCGTGAAACTACCATGTAGTTTGCACTACTAACTTTCCGGCAGGCCACCGTCAGAAAAATTTAGTCGAATTCATTTATCACGTTTAGGTTGAACAAATTCGTACAGCGACGTATGCTTTGATATTAGCAACTTTCGCTTCAACCATGGCGAGTTTATTTTAGAAATGTGAGACGTGTTAAAATGATTCAAATATTTGCGCTGGGCTCGTATTATTAGTGAAATGTTGCCTCTTAATTTCGACGAGAGCACTTAATTTGAGGATTTGACGCCGTTACGGGTTTTCCTGAAATTGCTGCGGAAGACTTGATTACGCAGAGAGATAGTTTCCCGGGGTAATCGACTGTGTCAATCAAACGGAACCTGTATGTCAGGATTTTCTCTACGGATTTTTCAGCAAGATAAAAATTGTTCGATATTAATTCTGAGAATGAAATAATATTGGCATTTGATACAATATTCTTGTACGCGGTTGGCATAAATTGCAGTTTGGCAATAATCGAGTCGCTGTATTCGCCTTTTGTGGTAACGCATGTATGCGATTCCAGGACACAGCCATTCGGAACGATGTCGGGCGGCAGTATTCACCTGGGACCCCATTACGTGTATAGAAAGCCCGATTAAATTCGTTAAAACTTGAAGCGACTATCGGAATTCTAGTCTTTCAAAATCGATACTCCGAACAAATAAAGGCGCGGGCGAACATTATCGTCAAGCATCGTGTGCTTACAAAAGCCCCCGCGCGGATCACGAAGCATTGTATTTCAAAGATGACCTCGTTTAATATTTCCAAAGATGTGGAAAGGTCCTGTGTCTGAACTTATTGCACAAGGAAATGCTTACATAAACCACAGTCGCTTAAACTGATTTTCCGAATAAACGGGGTCAATCGATAGGATACACGCGGAAGCCTCTCCGCTTTTTTCGAACATTTTTTTTAACTGGGTGATTGACGATCGGTCACACTAAATTCACACTAAACCGATCTGTACCCTGCTCCATCTGACACATTCAGGAAATCGTGTTTGAAGTTCGTCACACGATGCTAAGCGTTATTGTGATTAAATAAACAAATTTTTATTCATCAAGGGACGCGGTAGCGTCCCGAATATATAATTCTATATAATATTGAATATGAATAGTTGAATGCATACTGAAACGTGAAACTGATACTGTTTAGTGACACTGTCTCACTTTGGACATAATGTCTTATTTTGCCTAAAAGTCTGGGATTTAAAAATAATTTCTGGCGACTGGTCAAAAGCGATTTCGAAAATCACTGGAGTTGCAGACGATGCGTGGGATTCGATGTAAAAATAATTTATTCTAAGTCCTGGCGTTTTCCACTCGTTTTGCCAATTCCCACGAACGAAATACATATAGATATAGATTAAATACTAACTGGGATCTGGCAGCTAGGATCCGAGATTTAAACGAGAGAACTAATGTAATAGGAAACGAGATGGAAAATGAATATTTCCTAATGAAACGAATAAGCTTTCCGCTACGTTCCATCATTTTCCTTGCACCATCATAAGCGATCCCTCTCGATAAAATTTTATTACTTTGTACAAGCCCTTCCAGTGTCTATTTCTACGTTTTTTTTTAATAAGATAGCAAACCTGATCCTGAAGTTGACGTTTTATTGGAAACCTACACTTGCTTGAGACATCCAGAGAATTGTTTTCAGATAAAACGTAATAAAAGGTTCATTGGATGTTGACTTATTAAAGAAATAATGAGAACTGTCCTTTTTCCAGCAGAATCCATTTCTTGTCAGGATTGAGAGTAACGAGATGTAATTTAATTTAAAAAAGAAATTATGCAGTTTATTTCCGTTTCACAGGGAAGAATTAAATTCCATATAGAATTACATAGAATATTCAACATTTTAGTAGAGTACCATTGGAATAAAAATATGGGATATTCTCGGATGGAAAGCTGAATTATGCATCATGCATCATCTACAGAAATTGATATTGATCCGGAACATAATCTAATGAATAACGTGTTCGGTAGAAATCCAATGGTTATTTGCCCAGCTTACGAATATTGAATATATCTTCTACTCCGGGAAAGGTGTACAGTTTTCAAGCTGCTTTGGTTTAGGCTGCTGTGGCAAGTTTATCCCTAAGTAGGTGCTGTTAAGGAAACAATTTCGAAAGACTGATAGATCAGGGAAGGGTTTTAATTTGCATTTATGATGCAGCTTTTAAAGTTTAGTTATTAATTTTGCGCCTCTTCGCATTTTTAGCACGTTTAACTTTTTTCCAGCAGATACAATAGATGCTCGGTAGGTTCAGCAGAAGTTCTAAAGAGAGAGAGAATCGGTTTGTTCGACAAATATGTGTCGGAAAGCCGATGTTCTCCAACTGTCTTGGAAGTTTCGGCTTATTCGTAGGTGTAACATCGCCAAGTCCTCGAGGCTTGTTCGGGATGCTCGTGGTAGGATCGCGTCGCGGATAAATTGAATTTCACACCAGAAACCAGCTCCTATGGGAATTACGAATCGATGCCATTCGAGAGGAACTCCTATGTTATTCACGTCGCTTTGTTTGCACCCGAATCGCTCCAAAATATTTACATTTTATTATCCCAACTATCCAAATTGATATCTTTATAAGTTCCTCGAATTTTCAATTCCAATATATTTGTGAAATGTTCTGTGGTTGCGAGGAGAGGAAACACAGAAAAGTGCTGAATTTTAAATACGTCCACAAGAGTAATTAACTCGACACTTACTTTATCCCTTCGAATACATTAGTCTTTATATTGCCACTGCTACTTGCTTTATATTTCCACTGCACTTCCTTATAAATTAAACCGTGATGAAAAAGGAAGTAAAATATAAATCTTGATTTACTATTCTTAACACAGTAATAAACTGCAGAAATATAAGAGAAAATATGTACCTCGGAGACGTAGTTTAATGCCAACGAGGTGTCAAGTAGAGGTAACGAAGATCAGTGATCTACTGTGTAACCACGAGTTTTCATGAATTATTGATTTCCTCCTCCTTTATCTTCTTTATTTTTTACCAAAACGCATCGGACGCTCGTTAAAGTGAATTTTGCTCTCCACCCGAGTACCTATTCAGACTTAAGTGAATTCACTGTAAATTTCCCAAGTCCTTTGACATCGTTTCCCACACAGTATCGATAGCAAATCGGATGTACCCTCGAGCTGTCGCAAGAGAATTGTTACTTGAGGTAGAGTCGGAGTGGATACCATTGTCTCTATGCAATAAAATCGAGCATGGAAGACTTTTAAGTTCGTATGAGGACGAGTGGGCAAATAATGTATGTGGTAGAATCCAATTTGAAATAATTCGATTTCCGGGAAGTTTTTACTGGCGGTGACAAGCTTTCTTGTGATCAAGTGCGTGAAATAGGACAAAGTGGCTTGGTTGTGCAGAAAACTTAAGCTTAAATTAACTGCGTATTCCAGTTGCGTAATTTCCGGCTGAGCAAACAATAGGTGAGGAATAAATATTGAATGTGGGTTTTCGATAAATAAATCTAACTTTGCTTTGAAGATTTGAAGAGAAGAGATATATTAGGTACCTCTAAATAGAAAATCTCTACAATAATTCATGACTCGGAGTGATTCCACTAACTAAAACCTCGTAAACTATTTCATAAAAAAGTGTAAGGTAATACTATCTCGGGAAGCTGCCCACTTTCCGCATGAAACTTTTTATTCGCCAGTTATAAATTCTTCAGAGAGACTGGAAGCTTCCTAGCAATGTATGTTCCGGGAGCAGGTATAGTTTTATCTTTTTTTCCCAGAATTTCACAAATCGTGTTTGAATTCGCAGTAAAAATTTGATAACCGGAAACAGGTAAAATGCGCGTGGGTGTATTGTTCGATTTTTAATAAATTGGACGCGATTCGAGCTCCACCCAACTTCGATTTAAAACTGGAAACAGCTATGAAGAATTTCGCATGACCTTTGCACGTTTGTGTCATTATCGTAAATAAAGAGTAATTTCATGAAATTTATGGGATGAAGGTAATGGAATAGTCGATTTTAATGGACCATAATTCCTAATAAAATCGATGAGTTAAACAACTTGAGACAGCCTATCATGGAACACGGTACAAAGTTGAAGTAAAAGTCATGCTATACGCATGAAATTAGGGTCGTCCGATCGTTACAACCCCTCTAAAAAAAATCAATGATTCCTGGCGCCACCCAAAGACACGCGAAGCGTTTCTTCCATTAGTTTCTTGTTGATAAACTTGCTAATGAAATTTAGATCGCAAAATTGTGTGACATTAAATTATGACTTCTTTTAAAGGGAACTCGTATTTTCTTAGAAAACTTTGATAAGAAGGCTGATGTTGCTTTTAGGATTCTATTTGCTAGATGCTAGCTGGGTTAATAACAGCAGGAACTTGTTCTGTGACAAGACTCTCGCAAAACTTCTTTTCCTTTAGTCTTCAGTTGCTCGCAACTTCGTAACATGTTTCACAATGTTTCAGTCTCTATTCAAAGCTTAAGCCCTTCTGACTAAACTGAACCCTTTAGTTCTCTAACTACGTCTACCACGGTATTTAATGCAGAATACTATGCTTCTGGTATCAGTTTAAAAAGTACATTTCAGGTAGAAAATTTAAACATACTTTGAGTATCTTGCGTACCCAATTTTCTTATAAAAACGTCAGGTCTCTAAACACGACAAAGGCGTTTCTTAGACCAATGTCATTAAAGTGCCGAGTTGAATTTCCCGTGGGCAAAGTGCAACTGTAAAAGCAATTAACAAAAGATAAACAGAAGGGTGACTGTTAGTTGTGTGCTTAGAAGTAGAATATAGATAAGAAGAGAAGTGTTTCTAAGGGGTAGAGAAAACTCCGGCAGTGGAACAGATCGATGCCCATGGCGCCTGCCGCAGTCTGTACCCCTCTATGTAACCCCCTAACCGCTATAACTATAACAGTATACTACATATGTACTGACTACGTTGACATACTAATACCGCTGTCCACACTAACGTGTTCCATGTTTGACCCTTCATCCGACTGTTCCCTACAATTTGCGACACATGCTTACATGAACTCCAAATCCAAACGCAGTTCGAACTGCATGAAAATATTTCATCTAAATAAAATTTAAATGTTATTTTACGATTTGGTATGAGAAAATAGAACATATAGATCTTGGCAAATGCAAATATGATCTTGTAATCCCATAATTCGTCCACCCAGCTGACATTTGAATTTCATACGAAAGTATTGAAGAACTGAAATATGTGTAGAGGTGTTATCTGAAAATTTAAAATTTATATGCCTTGAGTGCACCTCGAAGAAAATTATACTCTGGGGTGCTTTTCCGGAAGTGCGTGTGGATGTCAGAATGACTGAAAGGTTGACGTGAGTGCTTGTAATCGAGCATCCACGGTGTTGGAGGGCTTTTAAAGGAGAACTGTAGGGAATGTGGTATGCGAGAGTTAAATTTAGACAATATCTACAACATACTGATAAGAAGATAAGTCACGATTTCATCAAATTTAGAAGATCCTTTTAAATAACAGAAAAGATTTATACGATTATAGATATATATGAATAATGGACGAACAATAAATGCTGGTAATCGATAATTACACGCTCTTCAAATTAATTATTAATAGGAAACTTGTAAATTCTCGATTACGCGTGTTCACGGCTCATTAGTAAACGATTCAACTCGCTGATATGTAAAAATTTATCCAACGACACGTAAAAAAGGTTGGACGAAAACGATCAACGTCTACTAACATTAAAACGGGACGCTCATTAAATACATTTCACTACTTTGTTAGAATTTCTTCCTGTACGAATTTCAATCGAGATAAGCACTAATGATCGAGATAACCCTACAAACCACGATTACGCCAAGATATCTTGGAGCACACCCTGAATCCGCTACGGCACATAAATCTTTATAGGATATCGAGGACCCAGTTAGCAAACTTTTTCAATAAAACGCATGCCAAGATTGTAATTTGCTGCATCGTTGCGCCGTTCGTCGATTTACAGGTCGTTTCCAAAATGGTGTCCAATAAAACAATAAAAACTGATCTTAGAAAATTCTCACCCTCGTCACAGAATCGTAACTACCCTCGAGTCAAAGCTTTGTTTACAGCCTAATCAACGCAAGACCACTTTGCATCTGTATAGGTCTTTTTCGGCTAGGAAAACGCTCACTCGACACCGTTTCCAAGGGGTGAGAGCATTTATTCCATCTCAAAGAGTAGTGTTAACGAACCGGCTTTTAAGGGCTGAGTCACTCCGCCGTCGCTCCTCGAAGTTAATCGCTTCAAGAATTTTCTACGCTTAATCACGACGGATTATGTTGTAGTAATTAACGTGACGAAAGTTAAATCCAACAGATTAGCGGAGATTTTTTTTTCATACGAAGATTTCTTCGTATAAAAAATAACTTACTTTAACATTAACATTTAACATAACTTTCTTTCGGTATTAATGCATATTTTGTATTTGACAATACTATTTTGAATTCTTGTCTTACGAAATAGATAAAGGAAATCGTGATACGAATAGCACCAACGCCCACGTATCTACAACAGAATCTCATTCACGTATATCTTTTATCAAGCCTGTTAAAGCTCGATTAAGACTGAAGCGAACTTTACGTCCCAAAGGGCGAATTAGGAAACGAGTCACATACTTTCTTACCTACTATCTCCAGGAGGAATTGAGGTCGACCTCCTGCCATTCTACGTTGAAAGAAAAATAGATTTTGAGAAAAGTATCACAGCTTCATAAATGAAATGATTAAATGTACCGCTGAAGTTCAATGGCGTACACGTGGAAGCCGTCACGAACGCTTGACTTGTGAGTCAACAATTTTATGCTAATTCGTTTCCGAGTAATGACCGACTATTACCCAATAACCGTTACGTCCCCTTTTTTTTCGGTTACATAGGAAAGCAATTTATCACACCGCTCTCGAGAGTAGTCGACCTTTCACGCCCCGGGCTCTCAAATGTTATTCGGCAAATTCCCATTAATGTAGTTGTATAGTTACCAGGGTTGGTTCGAGGGAAATTTCTGATTAAAGCCAGCCTGTTTCGCTAAAGTCAAACTTCGAATGGAGTTCAAATTCATTCCTTATCTCAACCAGAAAGGTGATCAAGTTAACCGATAAAGCTAATCAAGTCTTATTCACCCTGTAGTAAATAATGGTGTCATAAATTCTTGTCCACGGGAATTAATCGAGGCTTCTTTTACTTTTTCAACCTTGATTCGATTGACCAATCGCATTAATATTTATCGTATTGCGTCGGTTTTCCAATAATTTGTACGATCGGAACCGAAAGCGGATTCCGGAGATCTTGATTACGCAAAATGAATCACATGACAAGAGGCGGACGCCGCTATGCGGATAAATCACGTACGTTCAACGAGTAAATTACAATGCGAACACGTTAAGAGCTCTGTGTGACGACCTCACGGTCTGTGACAAGAATACACTGTCCCGGCGATCCGTCGCCATGCGAATGTTACACGCGGTGTACACCACGTATTAAACCGCAAATATATTTTCAACAAACATTTCTCAGTGCACGGGAAACACGATTGTAAAAACAGTAAGTCGAGGAGCAAATATTTTCTAGGTAGGAAAAATTAGTATCTCGCAGAAATATGTAATCAATTTGATAAAATGAAGCTTGTTTGTTGAGCATTTGAAGAATCGTTGTTTACCATTTATGTTAGCTTTGATTCTTGTGAGTCAAGTTCAACAAATTCCGAGGTCTTGAGAAATATAATCTACTACCGTTAATCACGAATGACGAATTCGTGTCGTCATCGTATCTAACATGCATCCTGACGTTATTATCATTCCTTTGATCCCGCTTGTGGTTTGCACGAGTTAAGCCCGAGATAATTAGCCCACCGACGGAAATGCATATGAATAGGCGAATGCAATATAGCAGCGTGGGTAATAGAATTACAAAATGAGTCATTACTTGAAACCTAGTATCTAATTTAGGGTTATTATCGGTTGTAACAACTTATCATTTACTTGTAATGTCTAACGAATATGTGTTAGATTAATTAACGTACGACGAATGCTGCGAACTATTGATTTATGCAGATAACTAATGATCCGATGTTGCGCACGCTGATCATGTAATCCACTGTACCGTATTTATCAACTGTTCTTAATCAATCTCCTTGATTAAAAGTTAACGATCTCCCTGCCTACTATATAAATAGCCTAACTTTTACTGCCAATCACCGATTGAGATTCCGTTACGTTGATTAAATGTTTGCTGCTGGTATACTTTTCATTATCCCAAAGGAACGTAGCAGTTTCATACGAAAACAGGGCGAATGAAACGCCAGAGACTTGTCGAGGGCGTTTATGATTTTGTATTAAAGATAACAAATGCTCTTTTTTTATACCCTTCGCACGAAACATTCATTAATCTAAAAGGCGATGCTTCGTGATGTCGTATTCACGTAAAAAGCTTACTTATGGTTTGTTATCAAATATCTTCCCGTCCATTGATAAAGATACGTCTGAAGGGAAAAAGAGATAGGGTGATATGAATGATCTGTGGTTGCCACAGAAAGTCCAATGCAATATCAAATCTTAGCATTTAGTAGTAGCAGTTATACAATTAGTGAAGCTGTCATGTCTATAAAAACATAATGATAAACGTGTTATTAATAACTAAAAGGCAATGCTACGTATTCACGTCTTGATAAAGATACGTCTGAGGTGATATCGTGACTGGGAATGGTAATTAGTGTTAGTTAGAGTAATTAATGTCGGCGTATTGCAGACGGGGTCTGCGCAAGGAGGTGGCGCGTGGACAGGAAATATTACAGTGTATGTAAATAGTAAACTCTTATCAGAGTCACGACCGTGGCTTAATTTATTGCGAGGCCGTCGGGATCTCAACGATGAGAAGAGCCAATTAATTAATTTGTGATAAATAACGATGATGCATGGTCAAATTAGTTCTGATTCGTAGTAGAACGTTACGTTATTTCTCTTGTAATTATTGTTGTCAGAGATAATCGTAAGTGTTTCAGAGAAAAGAGTTGCTTACGTGTGGGCTGCGTGAGTTTTTCTTTGGAATAATCGAATGTGATAATAATATCCGGGCTTCGTAAAGGTTTTGAGAATAGCGCGTGTAGACTCCGCATGGTATCAATGTATATGTGTTATGGTACAAAAGAGTACGTATCGTTTATGCATGCAACGTGGGTACCACCAAGGAATTTTGCATACTCGAGATAAGGTATAATAAAAAGATACGCTTCTCACTGAAATATACTTGTATTTTATTTTAACATAGAGGTAACGTCAGCTGAACTTTGAAAAGTGAATTTCGATAATCAAACTTTAAGACCTTCATATATGTTTTGACGTTTACTGTTCCGGCGAATATGTCGGCATTTTAAAAGAAGTTGGGCCGCAAATGAGATGTACACGGGATGCGAAGAAGTCTAATGGAAAGGGAATGCACAGGAGAAAGGAGGGGATTTACGTTCGCATTATATTAAACTGCGGAGCGTAACGATGCCCCTTAACCACAAAAACCGGACGGTTTGCGCTTAATACAAACACCGTTACAACTGTGTATACGTACGAAATGAGTAAATAATATATACAAACACTCACGTTCCGGTAGTTTTTCGTTGTGAGGGTGGAGGAAACACTCAGCACGCGGGACACCTCGTACCATTTGACGACGTAGAGAGCGCGGCAGCATACTGTGGCCATTCTGGCGTTTCCCCGTCAGAAACGGAGCACACGTAGTACGATCACTTTCGGAGCGTGTTCGCGAGCCACTTAACACCAAACACAGGCGGAGCGGCCGGACTGAAGCGACTACCTACTACGTCAACGACGAACCGCATCGCTTGCCGGCTCGTTCCTGCGTCTCCTCGAGACCCCGACTTTGCGGCGGCCAATAAACTGACATGCGCGGACCACGTTTCCTCGCTCACCATTGGTTCGTTTCTTCAGGACCATTCGGAGCTTCGCGCTTCCGCACGCGCCAATATATGTTAAATATTTGAGCATAGTTTCGTGCAGTCCTCCACTTTTGTCGAAATGAACATTGTCTTCGTGTTTAAACGTAATTATTGTTACACTGCATATTTGCATACGAAATAAAACAATTTGGAACGATGTTCAGATATTCGTTCAGCTTCTGATACTCTGAACAATTTTATATTTTCTGCATATTCTATTTTCTTCTATTATTAGGCCATTAGGCTTCGACGATTTGATTAAACCAGCTTGAACTGCGTAGCGGCTGCAGCAAAGTTGGGCAACGGCGGACAGACAGATTTTTTAACCTTTTTGTCGGCGATGGTATTATCGCGGAGATTTTGAATACTTTTCGTGGGAATGTCTAACGTGCACGTTTACGATTATAATCTTTACTATCAGACAATCCGTTCGGATGGCAACATCACTGCGGAGGTCGTCTCGTCGCCGAGTTCTACACGAGTCTTCCTTGTGGTATTGTTGAGAATCGGTTTCACTCTCGTGCACGTCGGGAGCGTGCCGGTGAACAATGTAAACTTGATCCTGTTGCAAAATATAATCGATTTCGCTTGGGTAACGTTCGTTTATCTGGTAATCGGGAGCATTATCGCGTACACTGGTGACACGCGGGGCGTGATAGGCGGAGGGTATTGGATCGGTGAGGATATCGTCGATAAGGACGAGGTGCTAGTGGGATGGGCGGCTGTGGTAATTGCCGCTGCGATTTGCACCTGCGGAATCGTGGGCAGGACGCACACCGTCGGTTACCTTATCATAGGATTCCTACTGGCTGGACTAGTGCAGCCGTTTATGATCCATTGGATCTGGACGGGCAAAGGATGGATGCGTATGAACGAATTGAACGACGAAAAAGTACATTTCCACGATTTCGCCGGATCCACGGTCATCCACCTCGTCGGCGGATTATCTGGATTGATCGGTTGCATGATACTTGGGAGGAGGATACTACGTTTGGATTCTATAGACGAAGCGAGTATCGCGATCGGTTCTTCGGGAACTGTCTACGCCGGTCAATTGATGGTCTTCATGGGTCTGCAGGTAAGATAGTTTCTTGTTTCACGCATTCTGGGAAACTGATTTATTTCCATTGTTTAGGCTGCGTATATGCCTTGTTACCAAGAAAAGAAACGATTGCACTACAGTGTCTACGTCAATAATTTATTGGCAGCTTCGGCGTGCAGTTTGCTCGTTGTTCTCTATCACTTCCTGCTTCCTAAAGAAGAGTTTAATCATTGGACGGTAATGAGATGCGTGCAAGCGATGGTAGCAGGGCTTGTAATGATATCCGCAGGAGCTGATATCTATTCGCCGGCAGTGGCAACGTGTCTAGGTGCAAGCGCGAGCATTTTATTTTATTTAACGTCGAGACAGATATTTCGGAGTGCTCTCGAAGATTACTGCAACATGATAGCTATACACTTGGTCTGTTCCATTCTGGGATCTCTACTGGTGCCCCTGTTCGTTATACACGACAACAATGATGCTTCTATTATTTTAATGAATTTTCTATGGCATCTGATTTGTTTGGCTGCGATCATTTGCTCCGTGTCGTTAATTATGTTCACTGCTTTCGCTATTTTGCAATGCACGGGTTTATTGAGGAACAGATCGGAACATTTGAATCATTTGAGGGCTACGATTGCCGAAGGGAGAGCCTCTCGCAGAAAAACGTTCTTGGAAAGACTGTTTCGTCTTGATAACAATTCTACATTTATTCAACCAGGCACGAGTACCAACGAACCGAGTGGTAGGAGATTTTAATAAAAATGTATTATATTTTGATATTGATTAATTATACTGATCGATGAAAACGGAAATTGATGGATTTGATTTGAAAGCCATTCATGCATTTAATATCGAAGATTTTTAAGTTTCGTTTTATTAGAACTTACGGACTATTCATACAGTTATTACAGTATTTTACAATAAAATTATTTTTAGTTAAATAATCAAAGATTTCTATTCAAGTCGTACACATATTCTACACGCGTCTTTCTTTAATCGTACAACGAAACCGTTCGTTTCCCTTTCCTTTCAGTACAACAGGTCTGCTGGAGCATCTACAAAATTTTATTTCAAATGCAAATTAGCAGTACTTATTTCATCGTTGATTAATCGATGAAATTATTCAAGCGAGAAACATTCGACAGAAAAATATTTATACAGACGAACCAACGATGAAATATAGTGGCATTCGTGTCTTTTAAATTTTCGTACTCGTATAATAAATCATTTTGCGATTTCGGTTCGTCATTATTGTCAGCTGGCAGCAAAAACTTGCTACCGCCATATCCGAGCAAAATCGATTAATATTGACTCTAGAGATCCGACGCCGCGATTGGTACAATGGTACAATTTTATATACAACATTGGTAAAATGGCACGATTCGAAACAGATCAATCGCTTAGTGCTTGAATATTACCGTTAACTATTAGTATATTAACAATAAACTTTGTACACGGTTCGTTAAATGTCTTCGGACACAGTTTAACGGCAGTATAAAAATGAAAACAAAATGTACAAGGAGTAACAAAACGATCCGCGAGGACGTATCTATATAAATATAAAATGCTATGGGAGGTTTTTCTTTTTAAACATGAGGGACGATTTAATTTCTAAATCAATCTTTCTTTCCCATTGATTGTTTATAAAAAAATATTTACAATTGTGCTACAGTTTGTTTAAGTAACGAGAATTTTTCAATAAAAAATTACTGTATTAGGGACAATTCGATCAGAAGTGAAATTTTTGGTGAAGGGGGTAAGTAAGTATTACTTCGTATACATGATTAACAAATACAATTGTAAATGATATGCGTTTAACAAACGATTTTCATCATTAAACTATCTTGCGAATAACACGATCACATACACAGTATTGCATTTTCCTTTTCATGATTCATGCTGGTAAGTATAATACATCAGGTATTAAAGTTTCCAAAAATCACTCTTCTTTTCCCATTCAACAACGAATTACTTCGTTTCCGGAACTTAGGATTATCGTTAAACGAGAGTCCGTGTAGTTTATTGCGAATAGGCAGTCATCACTTCTTCATTTAAGATCATCTTCCACTAGAAAAAACGATCGCCGCGGATCATTCTCGAAATAGTATCTTTTATCTTATTAAGTCGGTATGGTACATCTACGATCACATCGAAATAGTACGATACATAAATGTACAAACGGATGCGATCACATAATTTTTATCGACCCTTCAATCGGCGGTACCAAGAATAGTATTGTCAAAATATACATACAATCATCATTATACTTTTTCTTCACGTTTCTTTTTTTAAATACGCTTACACAACGAGAATTAATGTACATGTGTCTCTGCTGAGAGGGTAAGTGGGCGGGAGAGAAGCTCGGAGTCGTCCCCAAAAAATGTTAGTGCCAGCAACGAAGGACCCGTCGATCTAAATCGACGATCGTCGACGCGTGAAATCCATCCAAAGACATTCTTCGCGAATAAATAAATCTCTTCAAACATAGTAACACGATTTGGACAGAACTCATCTCACAGACGTCAAGCATTTTTATTCCCCAAAATACTTTTCTTATCTTGGTCGCTTTTAATTCGCTCGACAAAGCATCGATTCATTTGCTCCTTCTTCCCTTTACTACTCAAGCAATGAGATGTGCGTTTCTTTAATAAAATATTCTCAACTTTGTTCTTCGCGCGGTGTAGATTCAATTTTCACAAATTACGTCTACGTCTTTAGCAGTAAAGATTAGAACGAAAGACGTCTAATAGACGGACGATGGCACCAGCGAGCGGACTGTACTTTTAATAATTCATGTCTTCTACGACGCAACAACGATGACGATAATAATTATAACGTTAATAATAGCGCTATCGGCTTAACAACGATCGACAGCTACGGTGATCACCGTACAACCGCGACAGTGACTAGTTTCATTCCTCACCGATCTCGTAGGCCAGAGATAGGCCGGCCAATGGTCCTTCCGGAATCCACTGGAATATGTACATGTACACACAGCAAATGTACAATTTATTTTACAGGTCTTCGGCTAGCAATCGGTGAATCTCGTTCATCGTCGAGATAAACAACTCGGAAACGGTATCGTTTCAGGTGATCGACGTTTGCTAGGTCATCACCGTGTCGGTGAGATCTTCCTTCAGCCATTGAGGTATCGTCCTCAGTCCCAGTCTCTTCAACAATTTTACTAGGGCCGTGTTATGCGACAAATAATATCTCTGGAAGAAGAGCAAATATTTTGACAATCTCATACGATACTACGGTACTCCTTCGATAAATATGAAGTCGTTCGAAGTCACGGTAATTCGAGCTCTCACTCAAGGAATATTGTGTCTTTTGCAAAAATATCCTACGTACCTGTAACAATTTATAAGATTTATCCTCCATTGGGGGATACTGACGACCCTTGCTCTTGCCGAGGCACTTCGTCCGATCCTCATTAGTAACTTGACAGAAGAATCCTTTTTTCGGGTCGTACCTCAAGTGGGACGAATAATTAAAAGCAGGAGTGATCTTGAGGAACCTCTGTAGCTCGTGCAACGTCTCGACAGGATTTTGACGCAACTGCTCGCCGTCTATGATGTGCAGCTGCTGAGGCAAGTAATAGGTAAGCCACCTCTCCAGATGTTGCGCGTATTTCCCGGGATTTAAGCATCTGTAACAGATCGGGGAACAATGATATTTACACACCGCCGGTTAATATTCCACCGAATTACCAACTCAGATTTCCGGCTATCGCCGCTGGTTAATGTTATTATTTGCATTTAACTACTCAAGTAGTTTCAACGAACAAGCGTCCCGGGAATAAACGGGATCATATATAGTTCTGCAATGAAACTTACCTGTTTCTGAGATCGCGTAATGGTTTCGGTGCGGTATCGCTCGCGGTGATAACCGAGTGAAAGGAGTAATTGTTAGCCACGGCGTCTCCGTGAACTCGCGTGTGCTGGTACCACGAGTAAGCGCGCCTCGCCGGCGAAAGCAATATGGTGATTAGTTTCGCTTTTGGCAGAAGCGCGTGTGCTCTCCGAGGTACTAATTCCCCGTCGAAGTATGTGGCAGATTTTTCGAACAGGAATCGAGAATCGTTCTTTGATTCTCTCGTTCTCGCCGGGAAGAAGCTCATGTACCTGAGAATCAAACGGGATAAAATTATGATACGAATTGTTGCAATGCAATGTTTAACAATGTCTGATATAATTTTCCTTGCTCACCAGTCGAGTCCCTTGTAATAATTCTTGCCGTTGAAGAACTGAATCTCTTCGAACGTGTCAGGGCTGGGCAGATTGCTGCTTATCGCGGGATGAATGGACAGGAAAGTGTAGAGAGCGGTGGTGCCGGTTTTTTGTGGCCCGATTACCAGGAACCTGGGCAGCTGATCGCAGGTTTTGTTCCTCGACCAGATTTTCTGATGCCTTTGGTCGTCGCATGGGTTCTGTGGTACACGAAATCCTTTAGCACACACGTTACTCGACGACGACCGTAGTACATTCGGAATAGTTCAGAACTTACACCCCACACGGGATCAGCTTCCTCGGGATATAGTTGAAAATACCTTTCGGCGAGTTGGAGAGGCGGAGCGCTGGACAATCTCAAATTCGTCCAACATTGAATGAATTTAATTACCGATTCGAACGTGTATAGCGCCAGACGATCGTTCCCGTAATTCGACATGTGCGTCATAAAAATATTGATCTGTAAAGGAACTAGTTAGTTCTCTGAAAAGAATTTAAGCTCGGGTATTCGGATTGTACATACAGGATTGTGTACGATGGTCTGGAACAGTTCTCCACCCTGTATCGATTTGTCCAGTTTTTCCCTCCCGCCTGGATATTTGTTGATGAAGATCGTGTGCGTGAAAAGACCACACGTCTGCCTCGGCAGGACCTCAAAACAAAAGCGAGAACGTTGGTCAACCGTCCTATTTTATTATTTAATTTTTACGCTCTCATCCAAAAAATGGTCCGATTTCGTAAGTTCAAAAGACGTAACCGTGCGACTGTTGAGCAATTCGTTTTATCGCGAACAATTATCGGTTCTATATAGTTTTCAAGGGAATGGCTGCGTGTTAACATGGAACAATGTCTATTAGCGTTGTTGGGAAAAGAAGAGAGGTCGAAAACTCAGTTACTCCGGTCAGCTGACTTTTATAAAATCCACATTTTTTACACATATTCACTTTTTCCAAACTGTATTAACATTTATACGAATTCATCAAATTGCGTACTATACCGTTTTCGTTTAGAAAACACAAGCGAAATAATGAAAAAAAAAAATAAATGATTACTTACCATTATGTTACGGTGGATGAAGCCCCGTCTTAATCGGGCCGGCCTCAGATGAGGATACTCTTCCGTGCTGGTGACTTTGATGTTCCACACCCTTTTCCACGCCTCGTACAACCCTTCGTGAACTGGATAAACGCCGGAGTGATGGGGACTTACGCTGTAACCGCTTCCCGTTGGTATCCCGTGGTCCTTCGCGAACTGCTTGTTCAACGCCATGTCCAGTTGTAAATGTGTTACATTCTCGTACAGATGAGGTTGTTGATGATTCCACATATGAGAAAACCACATAAATCTGCAATTTCAAACCGACCCGTTTTCATTCTATTCTTTGAATTTTTTAATATAAACGAGGTCTAAAATGTTCGCTCTTTACGGATCGGCAGTTTAATTATCGTCCGTACGAAACCAATTACCCGAGTAAACGGCTATAATTGGCAAACAGGTGCGACTTCCGAATAACCGCGACACGTGTGCGAGTCTCTCAATACCGTCAATTTGCACTACGGGTCTACCTTTTCGCGGTCTGTTTATCGTGTATTTTGTTCTGAACAAGCTTCGTTTGAAATCGAATCTATTATACTTTTTATGGAACTGATTTCATACTAACTATAATTATCAGCAAATTGGTTGGCTCCTTTATCCTCAATAGTATTTTTATGTATACGTCCATTAAATAATTAGAACAGGATAATTATGTACCTGTCGACGTTCTCGAGAAGCAAGTCGTCCCCCAAATTCTCCTCTGCGGTTCCGTGATGGAAGTACTTCCCGGAAAACCCCAAGTTAAACTTGAAGCCCGGCACCAAAGCCTGTATCCTCTGTTGGGTAGCCAGCAACGCCATCACGTCGTCCTTTTTAAGCCTGGTGCCCTTCTCGCCGACGAATATGTCGTCGACGTCCACCAGGATCATGCGGTTCAGGCTGAGACTCAGCTGGCCGTGCGACAGATACGACAGCGAGTCCAGGAGTAACAGATTGTGCAACCAGAAACGTAGACCACCACCGAAAAACACTCTTTGAATTCCATCGAACCTGCCGTGATCCTGCGCCAAATCCGATACGGAGACGTTCAAATTGATTGTAATCAATAAACTTGTTATGCGAAATAAAATATTCGTCGCATTTGTTCGTGTAGAAATTTCTTTTATCACTCAAAATATCGCAATATACAATTTGCTGTTGATATACATGCAGTGCTTACATTTTCTGTAGATTCAATTTCCTCATAAATACATTGAATTCGCAGTCTAATTATTACCAAAAGGATTTAAAGCCAATTAGCGGAATGTTACTGTTCTTTCCTATTTATTGCAAGGACAGGGAGTAAACCCGTTGGAAATGGGTGATAACGCGTGGCCTGGTATTTAATATCGATCAAATTCCGCGGATAATCCCTTGCCGTAAAAGGGGCGCGATGAACACACTGGGAAAATCTGGATTCCCGTGGAAATTAAGGACCGTTTTTCCGGGTAGATTTCACAGTTAAAACGGCTATAATCTCCCTTTGAACGACGACGCATCCGAGTCAGATAACGAATTGTATTACCATTTAATTATGAAAAATAAAATCTTTGAAAACGCTTCCTATTACAAACTTTAGACAGAATGAATTACCTGCACTTTTTTAACGAGACAATTAAGTCACGAATCTTATCGCATATAATTTTTTACTCGCGGGAAAATACATAGTTACTAATTATAAACGCCATCTCACCGTGGAAAGAGTTGTGCACGAACGTTGGCCATCGATCAAAAGATGTTATTAGATTATATTCTTGAGTTACGTTTAAAAATATTTTTCTTTGACGTAGTTCATCGACGCTGTGAAAAAATTTCCGGCCTTATCGATCACCGAGTCGATCGGGTCGTTATGTATATAAAATAGGGAATTGTTCATTGGCTGCGGGGGAAATTACGGTGATCCGACGTTCCCCCTTTATTTTTCATCGGGGACACGAACGCACGCGACGTTAATGGGTTTGCGCGTTCAACGCCTATCGATCGGCTAACTTGCAATAGTGTAACGTCGCGGTAATTTAAAAAATGTTTTAGTTTAACGTTAAGTGTAATTACGCGTCCGAACGGCTCTATTTTCCTCGGGCCCTCTTACTCAACAGAAAATCGTTACTCGCTATTCCTTATCGTCGTAATAGAAAATGTACGAGCGATTTTACTCCGAGCAGTAACGCTATGATTATTATTTCATTCGTCTGGGCAAAGGTTATTATGGTACTAGTGGTCAAAACGTCAAAGCGGAAATAGTGTACATTTTTTCATTGAATTAAATTGCATTTCATTATACGTTTTAGCTCTGGTGGCGTATCGCGTGGAATTTTCAACGTGACCCGACAAGTTTATCGAGCGACCCGTGGGCGCTTAGTCACTTCGAATATTAAACTGTGGGTGGAGAGATCGAATAGCTGTGGATCGGTCAGAGAAATTTTCAAACGAAGAATCCGATCGTGTTCGATTCTTTTTCTACTATAACCCCGTGAAAACCGAGCGTTTCCGTCGATAATCTATCTCTCGGTCTCGGCAAACAAAGCGGACGTTCTATCAATCGGGTTTCGGACTCGTTTGCCTCGCACGATTGTAGAGGAACTGTCGAGATGTCGGAAGAAACGATTCATGTTTCTTAACAACAAAAGAAGGACGGTTTATGACCGATAGAGTATTTCAGAGGGGCGAAACTTTGTCTCTACGAGAAAGTTGTTGCGAGAATGATCCTAGAAACAAAATAAATTGCTGGCTCGAATGGCGGCAAATGAAGCAGGCTTCTGCGTCCAATGCTCATTAATCGAATGAACCAACGGCTGATTGGCTTCTGATTTAATTACTCGGCTACCTGTGATCCGTGAATCTCCCGGCCTACCGGCCGTGGCCACGTAATGGGGTTATCAGCGAGATTATTATTGTTGTTTACTGCTAACAAGCTCTGTTTATGCCGACCATTTGAAAATCCGGCCGAGGATTCCTACCGGCATGTAACGCAATTAACAAATTGCCTGTCCGGCATTAATCGTGAATCGACGATAAACGCGCGCACCGAGACGTTCAAACGTCGATACGCTCCGTGGCTCTTATATCATTATCATCGTAACAGGAACGAAGTCTTCAGCAAGTGCTTAATTGCTAACGAAATATTGCATTAAGACAATAATATAAGAAAGTTGGGTAGGAGACTGAATTGTCAAAGAACTTTCTTGTACGAGTTTACTATTATTCAGACAGAAACAAGGATTAAGAGCTTACCCGGTTCCAAGTGATAAAACACTTGGCTGTACTGAAATTTTGTAATATTCACATGAAGCATTGCACAATTCCCGGTGTGCTAAACGTTTTACGCCAGTTTTTGGCGATTCTGAAGCGCATTTGAATCCGGAGGAGCGGGTGAATTTCTACGGTTGTACAGAGTCCCTAAATCTACCCACCGTCCGCGCATTTGTAGGGCTGTGCGGTCCCTAAATCTACTTACACCCGCCCACTACTAGGGTTGCACGATCCCTAAATCTAAGTGCTCAAGTGGCACGCAAGTGCTCGCGATATCGCCTTCTGCCCGCAGAATTTATCGGACGAGGGAGCACGATGTACCGATCTTTGCGGCACGCTGTTTCCAAAATACTCCAACGCAACCTGAATTCCTAAGGAAATTAATCCATAAGTCTTCCGCGATATTAAAGTAATAGTTTTCGTTAACAGAATTGCTCGTAAAGCTTTCTTTTTCTTATCTTATGATTTCCACAAATTTGATAGTATATGAATGATTGCAATCATTATTTGAAATAGCATATTGATTTTTATTGTATGGTGTATGCTCGAGTGTGTGTAACATAAACTAGGGATATGAAACTTCTCGAAGGAGAGAGAAAAAGTTCGCGACGCGACGCAGCGAATAAAAAATCTTGCCTCTGATGCATCGAGCGTGTACGCGGTCGGGAGGAAGGAATTCGCGCAAAAGCAGATGATATCACGTCCGGGTCGTTTGTTATATCAGACGAATACTTCCTGTTTGCGTGGCGCGTACCGTCTTTCTGTCGAGTAAGATTCTCTTCTTCGCGATCTATAGATCACTAGCGCAGTTCCTCTCATCCGGAGTCGCTTCCGGCTCGGGCCTTCACAGCTGCGTCGCGGAATCTCTCGCAATCTCGAATTCCTACACGGATGTAAACGGCCTGCCGGAACAACTTTACGGATTGTTTCCATGTCCACGTATTTTTTACGATCCTCTCTCTCTCTCTCTCTCTCTCTCCCCTTCCCTCTCCACTTTCTGTATTTTTCTTAACCGGCTTAATGTGTTCATTTTTCTTAATATCCCTTCACCCGTTTTCATTTGCATTATTTCACGCTTTGTCCTCCTCCACTCCTAATTCTTTCTGTTTTCATTTTTTCTTAAGGATTTAACATTCTTACCGTTTGTTCTTGCAACGAAATGTTTATAAAGCTTATTATTGTCTAAAATTGATTTTACTACCGACGAAGCATTTTTTTTCTACATATCAATTATCGTATATTTCCCGTTTCATTATTTCAAGCCTCGTTTATTCAGCTTCGTATCAAAATGCTGCCTCCTTGCTCCTTATCTGCATTACTTGGTCCCCTTTTCTCGCACGCGATTCTAGTTCCCCTCGCTTTTCCAT
>NW_017147017.1:1195520-1231501 GCF_001652005.2 Ceratina calcarata
TTATTTGAAATAGCATATTGATTTTTATTGTATGGTGTATGCTCGAGTGTGTGTAACATAAACTAGGGATATGAAACTTCTCGAAGGAGAGAGAAAAAGTTCGCGACGCGACGCAGCGAATAAAAAATCTTGCCTCTGATGCATCGAGCGTGTACGCGGTCGGGAGGAAGGAATTCGCGCAAAAGCAGATGATATCACGTCCGGGTCGTTTGTTATATCAGACGAATACTTCCTGTTTGCGTGGCGCGTACCGTCTTTCTGTCGAGTAAGATTCTCTTCTTCGCGATCTATAGATCACTAGCGCAGTTCCTCTCATCCGGAGTCGCTTCCGGCTCGGGCCTTCACAGCTGCGTCGCGGAATCTCTCGCAATCTCGAATTCCTACACGGATGTAAACGGCCTGCCGGAACAACTTTACGGATTGTTTCCATGTCCACGTATTTTTTACGATCCTCTCTCTCTCTCTCTCTCTCCTTCCCTCTCCACTTTCTGTACTTTTCTTAACCGGCTTAATGTGTTCATTTTTCTTAATATCCCTTCACCCGTTTTCATTTGCATTATTTCACGCTTTGTCCTCCTCCACTCCTAATTCTTTCTGTTTTCATTTTTTCTTAAGGATTTAACATTCTTACCGTTTGTTCTTGCAACGAAATGTTTATAAAGCTTATTATTGTCTAAAATTGATTTTACTACCGACGAAGCATTTTTTTTCTACATATCAATTATCGTATATTTCCCGTTTCATTATTTCAAGCCTCGTTTATTCAGCTTCGTATCAAAATGCTGCCTCCTTGCTCCTTATCTGCATTACTTGGTCCCCTTTTCTCGCACGCGATTCTAGTTCCCCTCGCTTTTCCATCTTCATTTCTACAGAGGTTCCAGACTTTGGTTCGCGAAATGAAAGCAGGGCTGCTCGCGGAAACTTCACATTTGTTTTCGTTTCTCTTCGTATCTCGGAAATAAGAATCTAGCAAAGACACTCGAAAGTCGGATTTGTGGTGTTGAAAAATCTCAGTTTAATCAATCTCAATGAAATAATGAAAATTTTCTAATGCAATTTGGTTACGTACTCCTATTTTTTAATTCCCTTTGACGAGCGTTTGTGTTCTCTTAAAAAGCAATAGCTATCCGACGCGACACACGAATAGGAGTTTCGTGACCGACAAACCAAACCACTATTGACCGGTTTATCTGTCATTCCATCGACTACCACCACCGGTGGCCTGAGCAAACCGACCAATACACAGGGGTCAATAGCAACGGATGCCAGAACGTTCAGTGTTCTCATCTCGGAAATCGGAGTCGTCGATGGGCTTCCGACTCCGCGTCAAATGGAAACGGAAAACCATTGACGACGAACAAAAGTTAGTTAATTAACGACAGTATGTCGGACAATGAATTTTTTTAAAAGCGTCTCATTAATGCTATTTTTCCCAGGTCCATAGGAGAAACAATGAAATCCGTGTTTCTACAGCACACGTATTAATTAATGACCCGAGGTAGAACAATTTGTTCGTATCTCGCGACGCGTTGGACAAAAGATTAAATAATTCTTTACAAAGAAAAAACAGGTATAGTTCATTCTTTCCGAGCGACACTCGCGTCGAAGCGCACAGTCCTTTGTAAGTTCTAATTAATATTCTTGGCAATTACGTTAGTTAGCCTGATGAATTTCAAGGAAGGATCTTTGGCAACTGCGTTAAGAGAGAAGCGATAAACAGGAAGTGCGTTAATTAATCTGCTAATTAAGAAGGGTTGGTCGATGCAACTTCGAGGATTTCCTGTCTTCCCACCAAGGTGAAAAGCTCGTAAGTCTAGGGAAACAACTTTTGCAATTGGGTATGGCGTAACATTCGTAATAAATTCATCTCGACAGTACATTCATTTATATTATTAATGATATAAAACGATAGAGGCGGAGAATATCAGTAATTTTAAGGCAAATCGCGATTAAACCTGTATTCGAGGCGGAAGTATTGGAACACATAACGGGAATCGTGTGTCTCACCTGAATGACGGTCGCCAAAGGGCTCTTGTTGGCCGGATAATCCAGGCTGTCCCGGTGCGCCCAAGCCAGCGGCTCGTAGGTGCTGTGATTCGCTTGAAAAATGGTCCAGTCACCGCCAGGAAGTGGTCCCCAGGCTGTTTCACCGGATCTGGTTAATCGTAGGATGGGAGACGCAGCGTTCAGCTGTGCATCCTGGAGAAGCAAGGAAATCGATCTCATTTTGTCCACTTCAGGACGTGTGTCGTTTATCCTACTCCGGTTCGATAGCAGGTTCAATTCATTTATAAAAGGTTCGTAAAGTTTATGAAGATTTTCTAAAGAAAATAATCGTTGCCAGGTAATATTGATAGATTGATCAATCCGATATGATTCTTGTGTAATTTAATCATAGGTAGCAATAATAGTATCGATACTTTATTCAAAATAGTAACTAGATTGCGACAGTTAGGCATTGTTAGCGTTTACTATACAGTTTCGATAGCCTTTCTTTTCTAGTTGGGCATCGACCGTTCCAATTTTTCTACGAAATAAACTCGAGGTCGTTTCGTCACCGGCAACGGAGATTGCCAATCGCGCTGTCCGACCCCTTCGAACCGTTATCGAGTGCCACGGCGAAATTTATTTTGCACCGGCCAATAAAAACTATGCACACCTATCCTGAACGCGTTTCGATCTATCTTCTTTTTAGAACGTCAGTTCTTTTGAATATCAATTTGTCAGTCTTTGTTAGACGGAGTGCAGTCTCGAGGGTTATGAAGGAAATTGTTGATAATAACCTTTAGTCTAAGATTGGTATGGACGAAAAGAGGAAAGCCCTTGAGTTGCGCACCGACCAGGCTCTCTTCTCCCGACGGCGCGAACCCGACGATGCCCACCGAATACTCTCTGCAATATTTGTCCAGCAATTCGCGATTCCACTTGTCCATCTGCAGGTACTTGTTCAGGTTCTCGAAGATCAGTACCCCGTAACGACCCTTGTCTAGGTTCGTAAGCACGGGCAGCGACTTGCCGGCCACTTCCAGCTTGTACCTGTGTCAGAAAAATCAAAATCTCCCCGTTAGAATACAAAGTTCATATAGGCATTAAAAAATTATTGAAGCTTGTCAACGATTTCACAATTTAAAACCCTTAATGAAGGAAGAGAAGGATCATCAGTTGAAATTAACATTTCTTTCGACTCCACGCTTGTTCCGCTCTGTTCCCTTGGTTTTCTTTTTGATCGTGAATATTTCGATGAGTCGATTCGCGGGGCAACGGCCTCAGCCGACAGTGGTTACGGCAATTTCAATCCGACCGGGTATCGGTTATTTAAAACGGTGGGCGGATAATAAATGCGCGAAGAAAAAAATATAGAATATCGATGGAAGGAAGCGGGTGGGGCAGCCCGGAGTATCGTTATTGTTAAACGATAAAACAAGAGCGGTTTTTATCGAAATCCCATTGACGCGGCATCTGAAACGTTTCGAGAATAATAAAGCAATTATACCATAATGTACCTTTACATTTTCGAGGCGATTTCTCTACTGGTTCCCTTTATCCTCGATTTTTAATAACGTTCCAACTCGAACGCCGATGGGATATCAGCATTTTTATCCGATCGTTTTTATTCGCCCTTCCACCCGATAAACCGACTTTATCACTGAAATAAACCGATCGAACTACGCACGGGATTTTTCCAAGTGTTTTTACCAAGAAAACGAGAGGTATTCGAGTTTATTGGCGATGGCTACGGATCTAGCGTCGATTTTATTTTAACCGAAAATCAAATTAATACCTACAGCTAACCACATGATGAAGATAACTTTTCCTATACTGCACTTCGCATCAATCGGTGAACCTCTGTATGTACCGACTTCCATTTCTATTACACAGGTAGAACAAAACGCTTTTATTTTATAGACAGTACTTTGCATGTTTAGAATTTTCGAAATCTTAGTTTCACGTACAGTACTACAGTTTATAAAATTATATTATGATTTTTTAAACAAATTAAAGCAGTTATGTATAGCAAATAAAATATTTATATAATTATTATTATATTTAATAATTGTTAAGAGTAATATTGTGATACATACATATGGTTCATATTTGATTGGCAATATCATATTTACCACACAACGTAATGTTTGTACACGTCTATATAGTAAGAACCATATGAATCACGCGTTATAGCAGCCTGTTTGCGATACGATTTTTTTACCAATCCGGTAAAATTACCGAGTTTTATCGAATGCAGGATTTCAATACATGAAAACAATTATTTGATATGCATTCAAAAATATATACGTAAATCCTATGTAACTCAGATTTTGTTTCACTATTATGAACCAAATGAAATACGTGATATTCTACAGGAATTACGTATACCTTATGATTACAAATTTTTCAGGTAGTAACTTATTAATAATGATGATGGTGGACTAATTGATTATGCAATTGTCGTTAGCATTGGAAACTCGCACGCGTTAACGATCTTCAGTTCGATCGTCTCGAAATCGTTTTCAAGTATTGGCGCAGCAATTAGGGTTTCCGAGAGAGCAACAGCTTCAATAATGACCATTGGAGACCCATCGGGATGGGAAGCGTCGTAATTTCGCGCCAGCGGATAAATGGGTGACCGGTTGGCTATCAACAGTTTACGGATCCACGGTAGAAAATTGCAGTTAACTAATGAATGAACGAATGCCGGATAATTCAACGGAGTAATTGGTTCGATAATTGGCAACCACCCATTAACGAGGGCGGCCCGGCAATTTGCCGAGCTAACGAACTGTCATAACGAACTCGAACCCCGCGACGTGGGCCCTTTTGTTCTTGGCCCGGTAGTTGCCGCGACGCGTCGCACCGGCCAATTGCCACTCGCAATACAACGCGTGTGCACCCTACTGTTCTCATCCTCCGTAAAAGATATCAAAGATATCGATCCACCCTCATGGAAACACCTAATTAGGCTTGTTTCAATGCCCAGTTGACCAAGATTATGTCCTTCAATGGTTTCCACTTGTCTCATCTGGAGTGGACTAATTGCTACCACCCCTTTAGCTCCGAGGACTCTTCAAATAGTATTAACTTGTTACCATGGATGTTCAATGGAATTGAACTGCGGAAAGAAAGACTAGATGTGCAGAAAATATAAAGAATGCACATAATGTGCGGAACTTGATGACATTCACGCGAACGGAATCTGAATTTAGATTTTATTTTTTAAATTAATATTCTGTAAGTTTTATTTTCCAGTCTACGAATAATATACTGGAATGGAAATGGCGAAGTTGACGTAATCGTTTATCGATGATGCAAATCACGTAACGGCGGGGGTTATGAGGAATGGGTGAAACCGATGACCGGGGACAGGTAATCGATAATCGCGTATTTTCGAGCCAGAGCGGATTTACGATGATTTCTTCGTTTTCCTCTCCGGGAGATGAACATTTTTTGCACGAATCCCCTTTGTTCAGACTCTCCTTTGTTCGGGGATGCGGTAAATGACGCCGATATATACGTATATCGAGACGCGTCCAGCATCACAGGTAGATAGAAGTTAGGGGGTGTGAGTTAGGCTAACTTCTGGCGAACCGTGAGTCACGTAACTTCTGATGAACCGATTGTTCCGAGGGACTCCGATAGAATGAGGAGTGCGCGGTTGAATAGATTCGAAGAGAGAGGAATCTTCGGGTATCGAACGTTACGCTGTGTTGGTTAATGGATCCAGCTACGCTACTGGCCGTAAGTATCAAGACACTTGCCTTGTCAGATATATAACAACGTAACATTTTATTTACTGCATCAATAATTATATGAAACGTTGTACGAATTATTATTTGAAATAGGACAATGACCCGGTCCAATTAAAATGAACAGTTCGTTTTATCGTACGTTTTTAGACTTTAAAATTCATCGTTCGAGTTAATTACGAGACGGGGTAACGATTGCGTTTAATCGGGACGGGATATTTTTGCGATGAGTTCGTAGTTTACATATCACGATATTTCAGATGTTACCGTTCAGTTGTTTCGCGTCTGCACGTCCGCGGGGCAACACGTTGTTTTATTCACAACGATAAACTAATTGCTGCGATTAATTTGTCATGAAATATGAATTTGTTACGCATAAGAATGAACATCCGATTTATCGTTCCATTATTTATTCCGGCCTCGTGTTCCAGTTTTGATTTACGCCCCATTACTGCGACACGCTCTGCCCGTCGATATTTGAATTGTCCCTTCAGAAAATAACAACCGAGTGCGGCTTAACTTCGTTCCATCGTTTTTGGATGAGAAATTCAATCGGATTAATGACCTCTGTTTAACAATTCTGTTTTACACTGTTGGAACATCCGTCAACTTACATTCCTTAATTGCGTTCGTACAAACACGAAATAAATGAATGACTGCAATTGAACGGCTCAATATTTTGAATTTTAAATGATTAAGGGTGACGGTCATCGGTTGAGCCTGCCGAAATTAATGAGATTCGAACGAATACCAGAATTAATGGAATTGTCGTGCGAATCCGTTTCATTTCTCTCTCTCTCTCCTCCCCGACATCACCTCTTCCTCTCTGACCCGGTTAGCGCGAATGGAACACGCGAGCTTTCCTTGGTCGCACCTCGAACACGTGCCAATCGATTAGCGAACGCCTCGGGACCCGGAACTATTCGACGCCCGGCCTACGTGATTTGCATCCTCCTCGATAAGCGCTAAACAAGCGGCGATAACGGCCGATGGGCGACTACTTGGTCAGGTAACGACCAACTGTACGCGTTCCTTGACAAGAGCCGGTTAACAAGCTGGGGAGACGTGCCATTGGATCGATTCCGATTCGAAACGTAAACGGATCGACCGTGGTTTCGATGAATCCAGGCCAAACGCGATGATTTGTGGCGAAATTTTTTTCGTTCCCTCGCAAGGGCTAGAGTCGGGACCGTGTGAATGTTTCAGAGCACGGCGAGGAGCGTTATGAACCCTGTTAAGGCTCATTTACACCGTCGCAGCGTCCCAGCCGAGGGATAGGAAGCGTACGTAGAGCGAATTTCGATGAGAAAGCAAGCCGCGCGAAAACGAAATGGATGATCGACGCTCGTGTATCCTTAGGAGGGGTTCGGGTACCTGTAGCCCGGCTTCTAGATTTCTGAAACGCATTCCGCGAGAAACGGATGCACGAAGGGACATCGGGAATTATTCATGAAGGAGAATTCCGCCCCGGCGTCTCCTCTGGGAGCACTGGGTGTCCCTGTTTCGTATTCCTATTCCCGCCCCCCTCACCTTTATCCGCCGCTGTTCGCGTATCTGTAATATTCAGGTGGCCAGTAATTTCTCTGAGTATTTGGGAAATGTGCGAAATGGGATGTGAGGCAACAATTATGCGAATTGTAAGAATAAATGAAACCACCGATAGTCGTCGTTTCCTTGTGCTAGGCTTTAATATACGTATATAAGAATTCTCAATAAACACCAACTCACTCAATGCATTGACTTGATGCAGAATGATTTCTTATAAAAATTAATAATCCGAATGAATGCGAAGAATACTATTTGTATCTCTTCTATAACAAAGTCCTTATGTTCATTATAATTGTTTAACTTATACAAGTACAGAGAATCTGCTGTTTGCAATTCGCCCGCAAGAGTGTCCGAGGTTACGGCACATTGTTTTCTTTTATAAAGAGGATGTTCGCTACTCAAGATTCTCCTGGGTGAAAGATAAAAGAAAGAAGATCCAACATCTTTCAGGCTTTATCATCAAAGAAGAAGGATATTCCATATATCTTTCGACTCTATCGTTTCCATCTTCTAACATCGTTCGAGGAACCTTGTATCTAGTGGCAACTTCTGAATAAATCATGTCACTGTCAAGGAGAACATAGCCATCGGGAGCAGGAGTTCCGCAACCCCTTCGACGAGTTTGCCAGCTTACTATGCTTATCGCGAGGACGTCGGAATAACGCGATCGAGAGGAAACAAAGTTAGCAACAAAATCGCGAGGGAGAAGCTCGCCGCAGGGGGCGGGATTGGACGGCTTGGATTCTGGGTCTTGGCGGAGTAATCCAGGAGAATGCACACTGCAGATCCAACGTTGCAAACTCTAAAAAGGGACGTTCACACTTATTGCATCGACTCATTCAACCTCTTCCTTTTCTTTACAATATCTTCTTCTCGAAGTTATTTCAAACGTCACTGTCCTCACGCTTTTATTTGTGAAACCTACGGGGTGCGTGACAAACGATGGAAATTTTTAGTCTCGATTGCATGTGGATGTCGTTAAAATGTTGAATGGACGCGTTAGCTCCAGTCTTGTTTCAAACAGATATGGGGGCGAAACAATGAGGCGTTGTTCGTGCTCGGACACGCAGGATAATTGCAGCAGTGAAGCTCACGGTCAGGGTTGAAACCGCTGCTCTCATGCCGGGATGTGATCGTAGTGAGACCTTATTATCCCGTCACCCCCGCCGTCTGTTCGAGCCTTTGAAGAGCCTTTCGAGGGTGCGTCACGAGGGTTGAATACCTTCCCGGCTGAATGTCAGTCGCTGACAGGGAGGAGAATCGAACGGATTCAGGGATTACGGGGAGACGATCAAGTGTTTCCGTTTTAACCCTTGCGCCGCTGCTGCATCGCCTCTTTCAGAACGTAAGAGGATCAGAACGATCATTAAAAAATTAATAATTAAAATTCTTTTAGCAACCAAGTCAAATACTGTCGACAGCTTTCAGTTAAGAATAGTTTCTCAAGGTAGGTAAAGCTTCCTTGAAAAAATTCCGGGAATATTCAGCTCAGCCTTGTTAATATTTCAACTAAAAGCGACGCCGCGATAACGTCGACGTTGATTTTTGTAAATGTTTGCCGGCGTCCTTGGTTCTGCGCCGGGATGGTTCGCAATAAAGCAGCAGGAAGCGAGAAGAAGGAAGAAAAATAAAGACGAGAGAGAAACAGGAAGCAAATTCGTTCGCGTTTACGAGGGCGAACGTTATGTCCCACTTGCGTGAAACTTAATTTCCATCTAACCAGCTTCCGCGAAGAAAGTAATTTCTCGGTGTCACCTGAGAATTGAAATATCGCCCTTAAATTAGCGTTAGCCGGCATTATGGCGGCTGCACACCCCGCGGAGGAGAAATTCGCCGGCCAGGAGACTTGACTTACTAATTGGACGTTTGTCGCCCCCTCGGGAAAAGTTGCAAAATTTCGCGCGGGTGATTATACCGCATTTTGTTAACACATCCGCCTAAAGCGTTTCGTTTCAATTAAACTCTACCTTCCCCCTTTTTACACGTTTCAACGTCTCTCGTTTTTCACTGCATTTCATTACCCGTATTTATCAATTATTTTGGAAACGAACGGGTATCGATTAAAATCTCAATTTTATGGCGAGACAGGAGGTTGGGAATAAAACCTGTCGTCGGGATGAACGCTTCGCCGACCTGAATTTCATACGCTTCATACGCAAAGCAAAATATCGAGGGGAGGATCAAAAGACATCCCGGAGCGTTTTATATTTTCGACGCTTTTCATTTTCTCTTCAGTTTTACGTTCAGTATGTTATTAAAATTTTTTGCCACGCGGAGATAATATAGTTTCGATTGATACTGTTGTTTCGTTAAAGCTCTTTTAAATGTTCAACGAAGTTACTAATGCTCTTTTGCACTGGTTAATCCTGTAGCAGTAAAGTATAATCGGAAACCTTTAAATAAAGGCATGCGTTATCCTTTTCACTGTGTGCTTAAAAGCTGGCCTTCTCCACTCCAAAATCTGCCACTTTTTCCACTGTAAGCCGATCAAACTGTTCAAGCAACCCCCCCCCCGCGCACAGGAAACTTCCTATCCCTCGGAAGTACGGATAGCTCGTTCAACCATTAAAACACTTAAGCCGACTATTCCCTAATTATTTTGACCGGCTCGCAACGGCTTCTACCTACCGGCGTTATTGTTTGACTTTCTAATTAGCTGCGCGCAACTTTCCCAAGAAGCGCGATTAAACAAAAACCCTGGGCGCGATATCCGACCCCGGAATTTCTCAGCGAGGGCAACTTTCTCCGTTTCCTGAATACGGTTCGGTCGAACCGTTGGCGCAGGACCGATTTTCCACCCGGAATTGCTTTTTTGATTCGTGGATACAGAGTTAAATCACCGTTGTCGCAAAATTTAAAATAAAAAAATTTTATAGCTTAAAATGATTAAAAAAAAAACATGAAATATTAGCGATACTAACGGGTTAAAGAGAAGTAGAATTAGATTATCGATCGGATCATCAAATAATGGTCCGATAAAATATTCAAAGTGGTCGGCCAAAGTGCTTTGAACTAAAGGAAGGTATCGTTGAAGGAACTTCGGAATCCTCTTGAGACCAAGGCGGAAGGATCGTTCCGATGTGAAAAGGTCACTGACTGACTGACGGACGTTCCGCCGCGCCGGCGGCTTAAGAACAGCTTTATGAATTTCTCGTGCTTCTCATCGCCTCGATCCCCTTTACACGCTTGCCTTTCGATCCTCGCGGTTCCCTCTCCGTTGCAAATGGGCTTTGAGGTCGATCGACATCGGGGAATCGGTCTTCCCGTGGAAGAAACTTGCCGCACCGAGCCAACTTGGTGTGGTCCGAATGCCCGCGGTGAAGATTATACGACGGACCGGGTAACAGCTTCTAATCTCGTTGCCCCTTTGAACCACCGCAATTTCTTTGCACAACGAACTGGTGTCTCGAGGGGACGAACGTGGTTCACTGTGGAGTCCGCTGCTCAAAGTCGCAGAATTCATTGATCGAACGTCGCTCTCAATCTTATTCTTTGATTTAACCATATCCGGGAACGCAAGATATTAGATCGGTGCGTAAATAATTGCATAATTTCTTTGCACGTATAAAAACTATATCAAAGATTCCAATCATTATTGCATCGATAAAAGTGCCTGAAGAATCAACTTAAATGCATAAACGACCTTTAGAAGATACAAAGAAAGTATTGCTCGATTCCATGTTGTATGAGTTAATTTCAGCACCGAAAACAGCGACAGAATATTACAAGTTATGCCACGAAACTGTACTGCACACGAGCGCAGAGCTATCTTGATCCACTTGTGATGCAAGCTGCAGTTATTCTTTACAATGGTTTACGCAGGTATACATACAGGAACTAGTTGGTTTTTATCAATGGGGAACGAAGTCCTGATCTAGCGAAACAAGTGACGAAAGGGAAATTCCAGCGAGTGCTTCGCGTCGTCCTTTGTTCCACGATACCCGTTCCACCGGTATTTTACGAGCGAAAAATCCTTTAAAATGCTCCAGCTAACGCTGTAACAATTATTTTTCGGGCCACCTGGTTTCTACCTTCGAAATTCCACCCTAGTTACCACGTTTTTCCTCCATTTCCCGCTGCAATCTGCATCTTCGTTTATTGTTACCGTAATTCATCAAACAAATCGTCTTTGTGAACAGGGACAACGCGTTAAAATTCATTTAGTTTCCTGTTCTTCCACTTTATCGTAATTATGCAATTTTTTAAATCTTGGATACTCTACGCATTTTTTGGTGAATGCATGAAATTCGCAATCTGCTGATAAAAAGTTCGTTCCATTCATTTGGAACATGGATCAATATCCCTTTGTCTAACGAAGCATCATTTACTATTTGCATTCCCGCAGTAGTGGCTAGGAACAACGGAAGCGAATTCAGAATTGCCTGTCTTCCGCATTACTGGAAGAACGTCTGGTGACGTTCCGCGACACGGAGGCGTACGAGACGGATACGCGACGTTTCGGAGGCGTATTAATTACACGATTTTCTTACACAGGATCTTCGCCAGACAGCGGAGGCAACCGCGAGTGAATTTCACGAGACGCCTAGACAATTAAGCCGTCTTTGAGGTCTCGGGCGAAATTCACTTCGAGATGGCTCGTAAAGAAGAAGCGATGAAGATAAGGTTCGCGCGGCAAGTTGTGATTCAGCTAATATTCTAACTGGCTAGAATTAATGGAACAGTTGATTGCACTGAGGAAATTCAGACGTCTTGGACAAAAGTTGGATTTGGGTAATTTCAAAAAAGTTCGAGACGGTTGTTATTGTTGACGATTAGGTGGGGACCCATTTGGGGGGTTACGAGCAAAGCCTGTTTGCCTCTGGCGAGAAGAAAAATAGAGGGATTTGCGTGAAACTTGGCTGAACAGTGATTTTTTATCGTATAAAGATTTTGGCGTGGTAAGGGAAATAATTTTATTTGAGAAGCAAGAATAGAACCAAGATTATCTTGGAAAGAAATATATGTTGATCCTTATTGCGCGCAGGAAGGCAAAACTTAGTTGAAATTCTCTTTCTGTTCTTTGGTTAACCGTTGACGATCCTCGTTTTAATCTTTCTACCGCGCAGCTTCCATTTTTTCCGTGTCTCGAGAACAAAAAGAGGACAGTTGGAAAAAGGGACAGAACTCTAAAAGCATAAGCGAACGGCTTTATCGGGTTCCTTGGCCGTTCGCCCCAAAGAAAAAACAGCCGTAAAGTTTATATTCTCTCGGACAGCTTTTCTTCTGGTAAAATCACTCGCACCTGAGTGCCGTGGAATAATTAAAGATGATTATCTGAATCCTTCGGCGAAACATCCATGATTCACATCCTGGCATAAAGCAACACGCGTTATGGTCTACTCAACGAATGAAACGAATGTGAATAAATTTTTTAATCCGAATATTTGCAGGGAATTCATTTAGTCTTCGTTATTCTGTACTTACGATTTCGTCTGGCAAGGAAATGAATCGAATTCGAGTTTGAAAAATATTGTGATACAAAAAGTGAGTACATTCTGTCGAGAGAACGGCAGTTATTTAGGGACGTATTACAAGCTTAACGAAGGCAGGGAGGATGTACTTTCGTAATACGCTCTACTTGTCAAAACAAGGGACGAAGCGGGGAAAGAATGTGAAAACAAGAATGAAAAGAGAATTTCCAGGCGCGGAACGAACACCCTTTGAAGAGTCGGCACAGCCTCCGCTGGACCGGGGTTGGGCAAACACGATTTACTCTCAACACTCGGGAAAGGACTTATCATCCCCGGTCTTGGATGGTGTCCTTCTACAGATCCACGGGAGGAATGAGCCGGACGTGGCAAACGAGCAGAGTCCCTCGTCAAGAGGATTTTCAGGAAGAGCATCGCGCTAAGGGGTGAACAGGCAGACGCGATGGAATAAGAAAATACGAACCTGCCCTCTGTGGAACGAGTAAAATCCCCTACATTCTGGGTATTATGTCAAATTGTATATTCACACTCAACTTAATTTCTTAAAAAAGATGTGTGATATTCTAATTCCTGAGGAGACACATTGAAATAAATATATTCGACTGCTCTCTCGACATCCTTCGATCATACTATAATATAGTTTGTTCACTGGACTCAAGAGTTGGTTTCAGAAGGACGTAGTTTGGAGGAACTTTTCAGGGTTCTTCAAGGCGACCTGTTACAAAGTTCGTTAAAAACGTTCGACTTGACACTGTGGAACTATTGAACAAATCGTTACTTTTGCCCGAAGGAGTTCAAACACCGGACAAGAGGCAAGGAACTTCATTAGCGTTCTTACGCTGGAACTACATTAAACTCGTATTTATATATAATTATTAATAGAAAGCACGGCAAATATTCACCCATATACACAGTTTAACAATACGAGTCTTGATAATTTAATACCTCGAGTTGTTTACCGTTGTTGTTTAACCAGAGAAATATTACGATTCCACCATGTTTAATTAAGAGTTTTTCCATTTCCTATATTTACTTATCTCTTTACACAGCCAACGCGCGTTATTGGACTCTCCAATGTAGCCATAAATACTCTTCATTTTGTAAAAAATCGTACTCGACCGAATTCGACAAACACGAGAAAAAACTTTGTTGCCCGATTCGATATTCCAAGTTCTTCCGAAGCTACGAGTAACTCCATCGCCGCGTGCTAGGTTTAGGAAACGCGAGTCGAAGCTTTATTTTCGAGGGGAAGAAACTTTGTCCAACGAAGGGACAACGGGAGAGACCAGGAACAACATGCGAAATCCGAACTCGTCGTCGTGGATCGATCCCGTGTTTTAAATTCAACCTGCGTGGTGGGAATCCCGGAGTCGGCTCTCGGAATCGTTCGCGAATCGAATTAACTTCGATTCGTGTGCCGATTCTTTCCCTTTGACTTCTTTCCGATCTATTTGTCGAACCTCCGAGTGTTTTCATTGCGACATGTCAAACTGGAATGAGAACGGTCAGGTATCAACCGTTATTTCAGATCACCGACTGATAGAACACACATTTCAGTCACGATTAAAAATAAATTATTGTTCAGCCAGTCGACTTTAATAAGACTTTATTATAAAATAACTTTACTAGAAGGTATAATGCACAAGCAGTATTACTTTTGGAAGTTTCTTTGGACAAGGTAGAATTGAAAGGCTTGGAAGGAGGGAACTGGGACGACGAATGCCTGAAGGAATTTCTTCTCGTTCGTTGTTCCTCGTAACTTAGGCATGCCAAATCAGGAAGGTCCCCGAAAATTATGAAGTTGTTTTCCCAGGACGAACTACTACTAGAGCTTTTCAGGCTCGGGGGAGACAGGGCGGGGGTAGCGCGCGTCGGACCGAATTTACGATGCGAGTAAGACTTCTTTGGAACACGCCCCAGGGGTAAATTATTTCTCCTCCGGGCTACCATTGCTTCCTGATGTTACTTTAGTACATATATACGTATACACTTTCCTAAGTCTTAGGAGGACAAGCTTCAGTTTTTAACAAAAACCTAATAAAATTATTAATTAAGCATACCAATAAGAAGTTTGGTATGGAACTATTATATCAGATTGGAGTTATTGTAAAAAACCATCATTTATTAATGGATCTTGATACCATTTGAAACCATTTGAAACCATCATTTATTAATGGATCTTGAGCAGAGGATGGGAAATGTTAATGTCGTGGTCCGACTTTCAATTCGATCGAAAGATATTAATACACGTGATTAAATATTTATACGTAAAAACGGAAATAATTTCCTCGCCAAAAGGATGGAACGAATTAAAAACGTATGGAACAGTAATAGATAGGAATTCGCGGCTTAATTGATTCTCGTTTTTAATTAAAACGTTTCTGTCAAGGGGCTCTGTAGTAATTGTAATAAAAGATTGAGAGTTTCGATTTTTCCATTTACAATGTAGTTAATTATTGATAATAAAGGTAAATCAGTCAGAATACCGGAAAAGCATTCAGTGAATCATGAACAATTTAATAATACGGATTGTTACGCATGCATCGCGAAGACGACAGGAATATATAGAAGATTTGTTGCAAGAACAGATATCTTCGTGGATATTATGTGTAGTTTATCAATGAGCCGGAATTCAATTTCAGAAGCCTGCTGTACTAAAAACGTCTCGAGCACAATTTGCGTCCCGACTAGCTAAAAGCTTCTCCCCGTTCTTTATCAATGTCGAACGTTTCCATCGTTCTCGCAGCTGCATACTAATCGCATCAGCGTTTCGAGAGGCAAACGATATTAGATAATAGAGGAGACGATGCGACGGCTGCCGGAAAACTGGAGAGCGAGCCGAAGGTTCGGGAGATTGGCGAGGCAGGATTTCCACGAGCGAATTGACGCGAGTATCGCGACACAATTGAGTACGGCGATAATTATTACGGCCCTTCCGTTATCGTCGAGCCAAATCGATTAATCTCTCCACCTATTCCGGCAAGAACGGATAAATTCCCCTCTTTTCTCTTCCCAAGCTTCTGAGACAATATAATTGAAGCATCAAGTATCCGTCGAATCGAACCGATTTGAGAAATATTCAAATCATTTACCGAGCACGTATCAATTTCGAACGGCATTCGGAGCGAGAGCGGAACTCGTTTTTGTAATTAAAATCTATGAAGCGGCTCGAAAATAGTGAAAAGGCAACCAGAGACTTTTTTCAGTGAGAGCCGATCGCTCTCGGCCTCGTTCGAGATAATTAGGTGAAAACCGCGGCCGGGCATTTAGCCAGACCGTTGCCCTCGGAATTAGTTTAAAATACGGCCTCTAATTGGCAAGGGCGGTACTTGATCCGGCCGACGGTTTGCCCCGTAATTTGTTTCGATCCTGATTAACTCGTCGCGTCGCGCGGGATCTGTTTCTGGTTTCTGATTTAATCGATTAATCGAGCGGAGTGCTTAAAATCAAACTGTTGCGATCGACGAAGAGGAAAACGTACCGTACGAATCTGAAGCGCAATCTGACTTCTTTTAGTGTATCGTTACTCGATCCTTGTTTACGGCGCTCGTTACGAGATTTCATCGAACTCTCTAAATCCACTTTCCCCAGGCAAATATCGTTCAAGAAAACCCACTCGGAAACTTCCTTGGCGCGAGTCCAGGGGATAAAACCAGCGTTTCCACGCTTTATATTCATTATTCTCGTATATCAAAACTGAGATTCGGACAAAAAAGACTGGAGTGAGCATTTCCATAGGCCTGGTAGGATACGCGTCGGAAGCCGCGTCGACAGATACATATTTATTTCGAACGGAAATCCGCGGAGTCCGGCTACTGTCGCTCGTACGTCATGTATGTTCCCGTTGCGCAGGAACGACCGTCAACGACGAGCAGACGCGCCACGAAGTGTCGTGTATTTATGAACCTCGCTTTGTTCGCGACGCGACTATCACCGTTAATAACGTTGCGTTTAATTTATAAGATTAGAATTTATGATAAAACGTGCGAATTTTAGATATTTCACAAAGATTTCTTTCTGCATGTATAAAAAAAATATTATGAGAGGATATCGAAGTTGAAATAGTGGGTCTATCTTGAATGCCGTCGTCCATCTCTTGAAATCCCAGAGGGCACGGAATAGCAGAGGAGAAAAATTGCAGAGCGAACGAAAGGAGAGGATGATGCGTGCGTGCAAAAATAAAAGAGGGAGAGTCGATCGGGGTTTCCACCCCTGCCGTTTACCCTCTGCGCCCGGACACCCTCCCGTGTCGATGTCACGAGTAACGAGTGTCGTGGTGCAGACTGCATTAGTACCTTGCAGGGGGGATACTAAAAAATAACGACGAAACGAGACGGGAAGGGACGAGAAGGGGTTGGACAGGAGGCATCGATCGATATCACCTGATACATTGTTTTCGGATAAGAAGCGGGCTAGCTTCGATAAAATAGTGCGTGGCACCTCTGTCTACGACACGCGTGATATATCGTGGAACGCGTGCCCGTCTAAACGAGAGGGACGCATAAATGATATATGCGTCGTCTCGTTTTTGTCTTATGTCTGCCGGTGCTTTATTGGATGGCTCTCGATTCCGTTTTTCCGATCTATGGATAATCTTCACGCGGCTACCAAACGCCATAAAGTGATTAATAATAACGTCCGTACGTGATAAAACCAGCGGCTGTGGATCGGCAAGGGTTGGGTTGTAATGGATGAATTGTACGTGACAGCTTGGGTGATCGTCGTCGCGTGATGGATAGACTTGGCTGACCGCGACCCGACTTGTTCTACTCGCCGCGCTGTGTCGCGCCAACGCTTTGCGTATTCTACTCCGTGCCGCCTTCATGATTTTCAATGCTTCCGTAATAACTGTTTAAAACAGGGCATGTCTGACTTTGAACTGACTCTGTCCATCTGTTATATTGAATCGGGTAAAAATAGTCCAGTCTACGCTTCGGTGTATCTACGCTTCTTTTTCAATTAGTCCAATCACACTGATGTGTGACTGAAAAATATTAAAAAAAAAACAAATAGAAAAATGACCTCCGTTGAAAAAAAGTTTTTCCATGCCGCAAACATTAGCAAACATATCTCGGGCACACATATCTCTTCGATGGTGATGGCAGGGAGTGAATGGCTTGGCCAAACACAACCCCGGAGAGCTGAACCAGTCGGCAATCTCCGAAAACAAAATTTCCCCAGCTGGGTTGTAACGCGACCGAATGTTGTTCGGGCAGCTAGCCGTCGGCCTCGATTATCGATTATGAAATTGCAGCAGATAAAGCAAACGGGAGAGACTACTGTTCTCTCCCTCTCTGTAGGTCTCGCTCGCGCGTTAGTCGAACACGCGTGTACAGGTGCGCCGATTGACTTTCCGTTTATCGGATGACAGACGCACGCATACAAACGCGTGTAGGACGACTTGCACACCCCTTTGCCACGCCATCCGATCGCGTTACACACGACTGCCGTGTTCCCTACATACACGGAACTTATGTATGCTCTATGTCATATTCTGCGCTTGTCACTTTATCCACCTATTACGCTTCATCCATTTCCACCTTGTATCGTCCTTACCTGTTATCGAAGTCGCGATCGGATCCTGAATCTTCACGCAATTGAGATTCCTTTTATCACTTTAACCATTCAATGCAATATGCATTCACCTTCGATATTCATCAGCATTAATTCAATTGTTTATAAATGCATAAAATCTGCAGTCTATTAATTAGTTACGTTGCTTCCGAGATTTGATTCCTTTCTTGAGATTCAGTATCTACTTTCTGGGCTAACCGGTAATACCCAGCAGTCGGCGAGGCTAGGCCAGCCATCACGTTGCATTAGCTGGCCATTATTGCACGATTATCCAAGAATCAGGTGAACAGGCTTTGGCTCAAGATCCCCGTTTAAACCAGCTCGCGTTAAATCCATCCCCGGTTACGTCCTGACATTTTCTTTTGTGCTCCCGTCGACAGATAGATCTTCACGGCGTAATCTTTACGAATTTCTTCGATTAATTTCACGTTATTAAACATTAACGCACGGTTTAACATTTCTTTTTCGATTAAAGACGATCCATTAGCTACGAACTATCACGCGAATGACTCTCGGGGCATCTTGAATGCGGATTAAATCGAATTAAGATCAAAGATGTTCAGACACGCGGTTACTCACACCGTGATTGCTCGGTTGAAAATTTAAGTAGACTCGTTAACAACGGGACGTTTCTTTTACACTCTCTCCCGATGCGAGATGCCTCTTGTTACGGTTCCCGTCTTGATTGAATAAAAAAACTTTTGATGTTCCCACGGAATCGTTTGATTATCGCGGGAAAAACGAATCGGAAGAGAAAACCTTTTCGATACAAATGATATTCCGCCGCCGCGACATGACGAAAAAAGAAACAATTTCCTCGCATTTCGCGCGAAACACTAACGAGATGAAGTTTTTCCAACTGCGACGATACAATCGTTTTTACCCAGACGGAAAACAAGCGTCTCTCTCTCTCCGGCGCCTCGCATAAGAATGAATACAAAGTGCAAAAACTTGTTTCCATAACCAGAGGAAATTGTCTATAGGAAAATATCGTTTACTCTCTGGGAAATTACTCGATATTCTGTTTGATCCCACCGTACCTTCCTTCCTTCTTCCATTTATTTATCACGAAGCAAACGATTACTACTTCTCGTGTTCGGAGACGAACAGTTTCTGCAATTTTACTCTCGCTCTGTTTAATTGCAAAGCAATTCGTTCGAGTGTACACACTTTATTCGATTGGCGACGAGCAGCTCCGCGATGTGCTTGCCCAGCATGGAATAGAGCGTCTCCACGAAGACCAACACCTTCGAGTCTGTTCTCAAACGAGCCTCGCTGCGGTGATCCGGTGCAGAGGGTAGCCTCGTCGCACCCCTCAACGTTGAACAACTGATCGCTGGTTCTGGCCTTGTATCCCGATGGATCAGACTGCAACAGAAATCAATTCAACACATTATTATTAAAAATTTAATCAAGAATAGAAGAAGCAAGGAATCTTATTGAAAATCATATTTTTCTAAACATATTTTTGTTAAAGATTCGCAACGGCTTGGTCAAGTTCGCATCTAGCTTTCGTTATTTCGAGGGGTAGAGAGATTTTCTTGGCGTAACTAGAAGACGAGATAACGTCGTTGGTAGCATCGAAAGCGGAGCGGATTGCTCCACTTGGCATGAATCGGACGACATTTTTACGATTACCGATAATCCCACTGTGTGTCTCAAAGAGTCGAGGCAAAAGGAGATTCGTCTCGAGGAGGTACGATGAAGGAATTCTTTCATCGGAATCGCCGTAACCCGAGGCCTCCCGAGAAGCTTTTAAGGAATGCCCGACCCTTTTCAGCTTTCTATCTTCAAAGCGATCCTTTCACCCATAATCCTATTGCATAGGTGGAATTAACGTTCGTCTGATATACCATCATAGAGATCGCGAATCGCGAATCCTTTTGCAATTTTAATATGCAGATCCCGTTTGACATTCGAATTTAAAGATTATCGTTGCAGTCGATCGAACACCTATATGCTCAAATTGGAGAGATTTAATTAAAATCGGAATTTATTGCAAAACTGCTATTTCAATAAAAAAGTCGATGTCAAACATTTAATGAAGATCAACCGTGGTACAACGTTTTTACATTTAACGCGAGAACGAAACGTGCGTAACGAATTTACGGCTTCCCTCTCTCTCTCTCTCGCTCGGTTGAAAATTGCCGGAAAAGTTTCCCGTTTACCGGTTTCGCAGGCTTAACGCGCGCGAGAGCACGACCCGGTTTCCGGTCGCAATTTGCCAGCCAAAACTCGTCTTGATGTACGTGACCGGCGGCGTAATATCGCGCTGTTTGCTCTCGTAATACCGGAGGTCCGGTTTATCGATCACGGTCTCGGGCCGCGTGCGACTTTGTGGCGAACGCGCGGTCGATGGTCAATGCTGGTTTATCAGGCCGAAGTCTCCGGGACCCGACGACGTGTTAATTCCGTCCCGCATAATGCACCGACCCCTTCCACACCCGCGATAAGTACTCAAGATGCCTTCGAACAGGCCATTGCGCTTCACTAAGTAAGTCAGATGCTATTTCACTCTCTGCGATCGTGAGTTAGGAAAATGTTACAAGCGATTTCTTTTCAATGTCACATGGCAGTTAATTAAATATGTTTCCATTTACAACGATATTGATAACGTTTCGTGATAAGCGATTGATAAACGAAACGAGTAAAGCATCCTTGAAGTTAATTTTAAACGAACGAATACAAGACAGATTTTCCACAGGAAAGGGTAGTGGTCTCCGGAAACTGGACTTCCGGACAGCGGAATCGAATCGAATAGGCCGCAGGGGTGGAATCTACATCCATAATCGCCGGTATGAAATTCAAATCGAATCTTTTGTGCGCCGCAGTCCGAGAACTTTCCGGCAAACTTTTCCCTTGAAAGGAAACGCCGTGGAAAAGTATGCGGCGTACACTTCGCCGACTACCATTCATCGAACTTCGGATACTTCAGGTATTTCGGTCATTTCTTATCAGCGAAATTATACGCGAATAAAAAAAAAGACGATCAAAGTCAAACATTCATGACTGTTCTCCTCGACATTACGTATTATACAAGATTTTCGCATTTCAAATAAAATTGATCAATTCATATACAAAATCCATACAAAACTGTTTCAACAAATCGAACGATGATAGTCGAATTCTTTACACGATTTCTCTCCTAGATTAGATTTTTGCATCCGATTAATAAATCTTTGCACGTCGCGCAAGGGATAACTTGATGGCAGGTAAACTCGATTAAGGAGGAGGTTAGCCGGGTAAAAGCGGAGCCGGAAAGATTCACGGCGCATGTTCGGCGTGTAAGCTTTCGGGTAGGCAGGGCTAATCTGGTCCGAGGGAGATACGAAGCCGTCATCCTATCGTGCATCACACGACGTTTCTGCGTGCATCGAGTAAGCCTATTAGCGCGCAGGCTTATTAGTGGACGCGGATGTCATCTGACCCAAATTCCAAGTTCCTATTGCTCGATACAGCTCGGAATGCCCTTAATATGAATTTACGATAACGCGATTACGATAATGCGCGAAGTAGACTAGACACTTAAACCTACGGATCACAGATTCTATAATTGACGATAAAATATCGTCGATGTCGAACCGATATGAATATTCGTTAAGTGGTACGCGCAAGCTCTGGAGCCTAGTCGGAAGCTCTTTATTATATTCCATCATCGATCGCTCCTGCTTTCGAACGTAATTGATATTACCTTGCCATATTACCTTTACTGTTTGCTTTTTTATCCTCCGACAATTTAAAAAAGTACTGACTCAAACATAAGAAAATTCTTAATACAAATATTCCCAAGCTGATTGGACAAAAATTTCAAATAAATTGAATTACATTGATTATTTGTAAGATTTGCACAGGTAGTTCATCAAAAGTTTTTTCTCATTTCAGATAGAAGTTCTGATTCCTACACGGCCACCTCCTTTCGGAATAGTAAGTAGCTGTTCTGCGGCCAGTAATGAATGGCCGGAATTATTCAACGCTTTGTTCGCAGATTCAACGTTTTAAGCTAACAACATCGACCTCAATGGTATGATTACTTGAGGTGGTACATCAACGGAACACCCGTTCACCGAGGTTGCATCAACAGCCCCGTAAATCTCCGGCAAGAGTTTTCCTCCTCCGGCTTGCTCGCGTTCCTCGTTAACTTTGCAACCCCTTGTCAATTATTACACAGCGCAGCACCCGAGTCAACGGCCAATTTTACACTGATCTTCCTTCATTCTCACACAAGCTTCTGCCTCCGTCAATATGTACTGTACAACTACACAAAGTGACACTCGACGCTATTGATCACTTTTATACATTCTTTAACGGTAAAAGAAAATATTTATCTGTACTTCAAAGCTCATGCTCTCCTCGGCTTTTGGTATGTGTAAAAAGGAACGCAAGACGTCGGCTTATTTATAGAACTTAGAGGATGCTGGGAGCGGAGCTTCTCGCTAGATCATTCCTCCTCTCAAGTTAATGGAATGCGGCAAGCGTTGAGTATGAGTTATGTCCAAGCTCGTTTCTTACTATGATCTTCTAAGACACTCACTCCTAGTTTGATAGAACGCAGCTACAAACGCTTAATCAACTATGAGTCAATAACGCGCAGGCTATACCATTTTTATAAAATTCTACAGCCTTATTTAAACTCTTAATGGATGAAACTGAGAGAACATGGTAAACGAGCATTTATGAATATGAGTTTAAATGGTCTGGGAGTCAATTGCTCGAAATCAAGCGGATTCGCGTTCGTCAACCTCGGATCCGTCTTCGAGGCTTCCCTTGTTAGGCTTCGTCTATTTCTACCATCCGCAAGATCATTATGCTGATTGGCTCGTGACCTGAATGTGTACACAGTTTGTCACGCGTATCTTTATGCCTATTCACCAAGTTATCGCGCCTCGCTTCATTGTCACCTAGCCTCGACAATTAGAAAACGCTTTTTGTACAATATTCAAGCATCTCTGTTACCGTCAGTATTTCATCGAAAACTATTGATTTGATCATTATGACGAATATCTTTGACTTTAAAAGTTGAACAATTTTATAATACATGCTAAATTTAGATTCTATAAAATATAAGTATGCATAAAAAGATACTATTAGGATTCTTCCAAGTCGTTTGGCCGCGAACCGTGGAAAACTGTGCATATAAAATCCTGTTTCCGTTCGTTTTTGTCGCAGTCAATCGCCGCGACGGCTTTTACGAGTGTCCCGCGAATTCCAGCTTCTATCAGCCGCGATCGGGTTGTTTCTGCACTTGAAAAAGGGGGCCGCGCAGTCGCGCGCAAGGGTGAACGAACTTCGCACGCGGGAAGATATACTGTTACGGTCACGAAACGCGATATACGCAATTCATTCGACTTTAATGCCCAGCGAGAGCCATACTTAACCCTTCCATAAAACCAATTGTGGCCAAAAGATATAAAACGTGCGACGCGTATCATGATCATCGTTTAAAGATCGCGAGAGCCTTTATACGTAACCAGGTCACGATTCAAGGTCTCTCGTTTCTTAAGGGCTATTGTTCAGGACTCGGATAACATCTCGAAGCTTGTACAAGACCGAAAAACGATAAATCTATACGTTTAATTTTTTAACTAAAGACGTAAAAGAGGAGAGGTATGAGATTCTTGAACCGTAAAACGCGATCAGGGAAAGGTTTTAACAAGCATCGTTGCGCAACGACCAAAGTTTTTCTGACGTAAAAAAAAAACAGTTCCGACAACGATGCTTCACTAGCAAATTAGCGGAAGTACCGCAAGAACTTGCCTCTCCCTTCGCGAGTCGGCTCGCTATTCGCTTTTTCGTTAGATCAGTTCCCGAGTCTTTTCTTCTTTTTCGTATTTTTTCCCCTTTTACTTCTGGCGTCGATAGCCGTTCGCCAGGAAACGTGTACGTCGACTCGCGAGCTTCTATAGCCCCAGGTTCGGGAGCAAATGGCGCCAACGCACGCGAATCCACGGCGCCAGGTGCGATAAAAGCCTGACCGGACTTTCTCTCTCTCTCTCTCTCTCTCTCCCCTGACTGCGAGCCTCGGGACTTTGATACATAATGGAGTCATAAATCTGTCGATTCTCTGGGGAACAACTAACGCGAAACCTCGATAAACTTCTTTCCTACCATTCGAAAAGACAAGAATCGCATGTTCCATCGGCTGTTATTGCCAGTTCGCTTTTACTATTCACGTGAAACTATAATTCACAATAATCCCCAATGAGATTCTGTATCTAAAACGTCTAAACGCAAACGAGAGAGACTGTGCAAACAGGCGAACCCTCGACGATAACGCGGACTATGTTATCAGCTCGAAATTCGCCATCAGGGCCCGGGCGGATGTTTGGGCCTGGAAAGCGCGTTTGACTTGCGGTCATAATCCACGAGGGCCGAAAATGACTGGTCGCTCTCGGTAATTCGAGTGCCGGTCGACAATTTAGGCACACCGGGGTTAATTCGATCTTTTGTCGCGCGGACCCTCCTCCCTCACGTTGGATCCACTGGCCTAGCAATTCCGATCGCGCAACGCCCGTTAATTCGGTTGCCAACTCCGCGGATCGCCTCGATCGGCGCATTTTCGTATACGCCACTGGCTCGAGTTATTCGATTACGGCATTTGATCGGCTAGTCGAATTACTTCGCTATTTGCACAGGCTTAATCGGTAATCACCCTTCGGAATTTATCTGCCACCGTTAACATTAACAAAAGAGAGTACGATACGATCGCGGTAGGCAAAGTTATTCCAAATTGGTTTTAGACTATCCTTAATTCATATCCCTTATTTATTTGCATCCTCGATGCTATTTAGCCAACATAGTGCAGTTTGACGTACGTACCTTACGATGCAATTGCTTTCCACCTTTGAGAGCCCGGAAAATACGAATTTAATATACTCCGAATCGAATCAGTGTTTCTCGAAGTTGGGATTGAAATATTTCATAGGAAAGCTGCACTCTGATCCTCGACCAGCGTGCTCTATCGTGAAAACCCGTTCCCCGCCGAGGAGCCAATAACCTCCGGAAACATGGTACGTATCAGGAGTCGAGTTCAATTCCTGTGTCACAGCGGGCGAGATTTTCACGCCGCCCCCGAAGAGCAACGAAAAAGAGAAGATTTGCAGAAGAAGAAAATCGAAAGAGGTGGAACAGCGAAATTTGCGGAATGGAAAATGGGAGAAGAGCTGGGATCGCGCGGAAACGAGACGGGGAAGAGGAGATCGAGGGTGGTCGCGACTTCCTGAACAAGTAATTTCTGTCGCCACGAAATCAGTTTCGCCGGACGTCCGTAAATTGCCGGATGCCAGGGCCACCCTTCTTGATGGGCTTTCCACCCTCTCTCGACCTGCTAGAGAGTTTGATCCTGCCTTTCGTTCCTTTTTTTATCTCGCCCCAAACGGGCGTTGATTTTCAGCTAAAAGCTCGCTCCAGCTTGTCCGTCACGTTCCTTTGATCGAGAAACGATACCGGACACAGCAGAAACGTAGAGCAAAAGAGCTCTAAATATTCTCTCACTTTATATATTCATCATTTTTTCACAAACTGATTTTTTTTTTAACTGAATATCGTCTACCTTTCTGCCGAGTGTTAAAAGGATATAAACGATACAAGCGTCTGGGGAAGGGGAAGGGAAGAGCATTTTGTTGCAACGTTTATTTCGTCCAATTACATTTGGCAGCTGCGCCGAAGCTCACCGGGACGCGGCTTCCAGGCCGGATTGTACGTACCGGCTTGTTTATGGACTTCCATATATCAGCCTTACGAGCACTTAACAGAAAGAAATGGTCGCAATCTTTCCTCTTTAATTCAGTCACTTAACCGTCGCTTATATTCGCCTACCAGCGACAGAGGGATTTTCCTGGAACGTCGATTAAGTCTCGACTGATGAAACTAGCCGGAACTCGAAGTCACTCTCGCGCGAACTTGTCCCATCATCAAATTCTTCCATTACCAAATGTACGCTTAGATGTTTTCCAATATCCTAGACTCGATTTTATACACAAATTTCATGTGGAAAAAATGCGAAGAACGCATTTAATGTACAAGAATACGTACACTGAGGTACACATTATTTTTGAACAATAAAAGGATTTAATTTTAGGAAAGAAAGCAATAACTACACACAGTTCTGTTCGGATTATAACAACGATCATAAATCAAACTTGAGAAATAGGTCGATTCGATTGAAGAAAATTAATCGTGGAAGACAATTGGTTGAAAAGATTTTTGTGCGCGTGCATCGGAGTGCTGTCGAAACATGGTTAAATTCCGGTTTCCGGCACATCAGCCGAGATTCAACGACAGAAACGTTATTAACGCCCACGCTTTGCGCGAGATCTATCAAAGTTGGAGCGCAATTAATACATCGTCAAAGGGCACGGCAGCCACACTGGAACGCCAGCAATTCCTGAGCTCTCTAAGATGTGTTATATCAGAGAGAGAGAGAGGACAGCCGAATATCCAAAGGTGAACAATTAGATAGAAACACTAATGACGCAGTAAACGCTGGAATTCCGCTCTAACAAAATTACAACCGTGACCTCTTAATGCTAATAAGCCAGACCTATTTCCTTTGACCGATGCAGGATATAATAAAAATTGACACTATGAATTAGTCTTCGTATACTAATTTAACGTTCATTTATGCAACTGTAGTTCTATGAACGATAAATGATACACGCTGCATGATTTTGTAATGCAATACCTAATCGAGAGCACGTAGAATTCTGGTTTGTTGTGATCCGTCGTTTAAGGGAACGAGAGGGGAGATATCCCAATGTGCGAGATGTTGGCCTAAGCTTCTTTTCCGCGACGCTGCAAGCGGATTAGCGTCGAAAAGAATTACCCGGCTGATCTCCGTGAAACCTTGCACACCGCTGGCCGTTTCTCTTTATCTCTCGCGACGCGTCGCGACGCCCGTCCGGATTTTTAAACGGACGCCCGCGTGTAATCTTTAAGCGACTCGGAAAACAGCGAAATAAATTAACGAGATTAAGCGGTGATTATAATTTCGCCGTGATTCTCTTTAACGATGCCTCGCGTCTAACGCGATGCTGTTCACGCGCGAAAATCGTATGAAATAAAAAGGCCTTTTTACTCTGTAACCGATGTAAAATGATTAAAATCCGCGTGATCAGCACCCAAAACCATTAATCGATCGTTCAAAGAATGCGCTCATCGTTCCTCGCTCATCGACACCGTGTAACCTATTTACCCCAAATGCATAAATCTCGCGAAGCATCTCGTATGCGCTTTTTATCGGTCGCTCGACGATTAAAAGCCCTTTTTAATCCTCGGCCCATTCGTTCTAGCTCGGCGACCGAGATCAGCTCGCATCGTCGACCGAATGCTTGATAAGCGTAATTCCAGCGACGTGCCAATAGCGCAAAGTTGCGCTCGAAGGAAGACTGTCTCCCTCTCTCTCTCTCTTTCTCTCTCTCTCTCTCCCCACATTTACATCGATAAAGTGGCTCGACGTACTCGCGATCGAGTGCGCTGTTTGAATACGTAAGCACTTAACTGTTGAACTCGGAGTGTATGGAAAAAAATCTTTCCAATTGCACGCGATACCTTTGAACATTAACATTATATAAAATCTAACGATAAGAAATAAGGAGTTGACATTTTCGTTTTCAAATAGGAGCTACAGAGTTTAATGTGCAATCGATTCGATCGATGATGGCCTTCCTGATTTCCAATGCATTGTTAAAGTTTTGAGAAATGATTTTCGAATTTCGAATCCGATCGTATAATAGGAACAGTCTACAATTCATCTCGATTCTTGGAGTATATCCTACGTACACGAACGCCGCACAAAAGGGTTCGTTTCCATCATCCGCTATTGATGGAAGTCGAAAGAAAAGCGGCGGAAGCGAAAGCAAAAAGTAAAAATCGGCCGGGACCAATAATTGAACTCCTAATCAATAGGAAACGATCGTCGGACCGTGATGAGCCGTTCAAGGGAGACGATGCAATTTATACGTACAGAGTCGCGGCGTCTATCTGCGCCCACACGTTTCCTCCGCTTGCTCGGAACCGTTCGAGCGCAAAGAATTATTGGCTTCCATTTCGGTGCACGATCATAGCTACGGCATCTGTCCGCCGTCCGACAGATTCCTTCCACCCTTAACTGCATCCCCTTTGTGCGCACGCAGTATATCAACGAGATACAATTCCAATTGTATCGAATACTACAGTTCTCTTCGTTTTTTCCCTTTTTGAAACAAATATTTCACATAGCGTTAGCATGCTGCCTATTAATAAATGAAAGCTAGTTCCTTCTTTCGCCTAAAATATGTTACGTTCTTCCACTTTAATTTCGAACAGAGACTGACTGTTTGCCCATTCATCACGTATACGTTTGGCAAAAAATTAACTGATGGGTGAGGAAAGAAAATCCTGGCAACCAGAGCACGCAAGATAACGTATTGTATTACTATTGTACGCAATATTTATGTCTGGCGGGTACAACGTAGATCAGGGATTCCACCGGATTTTCTAGGCAAGAATTTACCTATTGTCGGGCTTCAGAAATCCCGTGTTCCTCTAAGTGAAACATGAATTTTATAGAATAAATTCAGCGAGGTAAAGAATAATTATGTACAACGTGTATTTTGAAACTTTCAACGAGCTACTGAAAACATTTTTGTCCATACGCCCCAGAAAATATTAAATTTTATGCAGCTTTAAAATAATTGGAAATACATAAAAATATGCGGAATATGAAAAATACGTCTGGTAGAAAATCTCTATGCATATTTCTTTCGTAAATTTGCGTAATGCATAAAAATGTACGGTCTGACAATTAGGAAACAGATGTGCATGTTGAGCGTGGCTGGTATCAGACGGTGCGAATTACGTATCGCTTATTCATCCGTGCATATCAGGATCGTTGCTTCGCACACATACATATATTACTGATTATTGCGACGAACCTCGAAGATCCGGCGGATACGGCGTAGCTGCAGTTCCGGCATCGGACTCCGCACATTATTTAGCTGCATCGCGACGAGTGTCAGATAACGCACGCAGGCATTAAATTTACCAGCCTGGAACATCTCAAGGATTTCGAGCGAAGTTCGCCGTTGCTGCCCACAGAAATGCTAAACCAGATTCGCATTCGATTCCGCTGAGTTTACGCCTACTCCACACGTTGCTTTTTTTCATCCATATCAAATTCTATTGATAACCACGCATCGGGTCTTAGATAATTCTGCTCGAGAGTATAATATAATGAATTTCCTTGGAATATGAAATAATGCAACGAATTTCCTATAGACGTTCAAAGAGATGGAATTAGAGCGAGAGCAATCAAATGATATCTGCGATTTAGATTAGCTCTCTTAGAGCCGCACACACTAACCCTTTGAACTGCAGCTAAATGGATGCATATCAAAGACTGCTTAAATAGATCCATGAATAACCGACAGAATTTAACCATTATTTCGAATCTATCGATCTATACTCGATAGAATATACGTGTGTGTTCAAAGAAATTTCTTGAACAGCCATCGAATCTCTATTCAATCTCGCAAATCGGTTATTTTTTTCCACGTTCGATACCAACGGCTCTTATCAGTCGGGGCTTTATTAACGGACATTCAGACTCGTCGGCTTCGTTGACCCGTCGATTTTTCCCTTTTCCCTTATCAGCGGCGCGTCCACTGCTTCGAGCAAAACGCCAGGTCAACCTGTCTCGCGGCGCATGATGAATGCTTCTTTTCCACGGTCGAATGGAATTCAGGAAACGCTGTGATACCTCCTAATTCCACGATGATTTAACGTGGCCGCTTTCACCGCGATATCCACGGTCCTCTGATTCGTCAAAGTCCACCGAAAGCTTTCAACGCACGAGATGAGGGTGTTTTCAATGGAACCGGCTCGGTATAAAGGATAAAGGATCTTGTAGCGATGTTTGCGGTTAGAGATATCGAGGCCAGATGGCTGCGATGGTAATAAACGCATTAAGCTTAGGATCATTCATCTCAGCATGGCTTTATGGATAATACGTCATTTGTACGCTGTTCCATAAGGAGGATTATATCTTGTTAATAATTGAGGAGTGGTGTACTTATTGATAATTATTGATTTTAACTGACTAACAACTATTTTATTTAACCATATTATTCTACATGTCTTAAGTATTATTCGGAAACCTTGCTGGTTACAACACGTTACGTACATTCGTTCTTCGCAACGCGTCTTCTTTTTCACGTCCTATATCTGCGCCTGCGCCTCTTACTCATCACAGAGTATGTCGCATATATTTGTTTCAGTATAAACTTACTCTATAATCCAACCAATTTATCCATTCGTGACTCCAGCTGCTTTATAAAAAGGATTTTTTTTTGCAAAAACAAGGTACAAGGTTGTTCAAGTCTGCTTTTTGACGGAATGATTTAAAGAAATAATGTATTGATCCGGTTGGCTCATTTTTATAGCATTATTATATTTTGTATTTCAAATGCGACCACGTTCTAACTCGTTCGACTTGGTAACAAAAAATGTGACGATATTTCAAGAGTCATATTTTGGAGTTCGGTTGTAAACCCGGCGGTGCATTAGGGGTTGCGTTGTATCGTTCCGCTTTCGCAACGTGAGGCTATTAATTCTTCGAGAGGGGGTTTATCTGGTTCCCCCACGAGCAGCGGACGAAGCTGGATTTCGCGTTCGAGGCCTTTGTACACCCGTTTCTCGACGATATTCGTGTTACACGTGGTATATCTAGCGTAACGGAAATCCTGCACGCTCGTATACATGCCTCCTCGGTATATTTACACCGGAATCGATGAGAGTTACGAGTTAACATCGCTTGGCCCCAGCGTACGTGCGTACCTACCGAACGAACGACGGAGAATGGTACCTACGGAATTAGGCTCGCTTCTCACGCACCATCTCCGGAGCAACAGGACAATGTTAATGGGCAAGCGATCCGCGTGCCGGCACATTGTTCCCCAACGGCCCGGGCCAGAATGCGCCACGTTATGATTACGTGACCGTCGTATCGTTTACCACAAGACTGGACAATGAACTGACTCGAATCCCTCACCATCAAATCCTGATTAATGCGAGAACTTGCGCAGAATCTTGTAGGAAATTGCTTGTACACGAACAGACGGTTTCACGATGCAACAATGAAAAAATAAGAGTGTTCCATCAAGTCTTATTTCAATTATCAGTACAATTTTTAACCGGGACTTTGATAAATCTAACTGCCTCGAAGTTTCAATTAAAGAAGGCAACGTGTAATTGGAAATTAACATGGCTAAGTGTTTCATCGTCGAGAACGTATTAAAAATCGCGGTAAGGTGCGCATAGGCGTGATACATTATTCATCACGGGTTGTTCGCCACGCAGAAGTTTGATTATTCCGAGCATCCGTCTTGTCAAGGTAATATAGAGTTGTGTAAACTTGGAGCATAAATGTCTGCCGGAACACATCGAAATTTTCAACTCTTCCAAGTTTCCCGGGGGCCCGTAAAGTCTGCGGTGCAACCGTTTTATCGCTGGGCTTCGAACGAAATTAATGCGACGTTTCGTCGATGTATTTCCAAACTTCAGTATGAACAGTGCATGTATAGAAAATGTACCTCTTTCGGGCACCCAAGTGGCTATGTGACGCAGGTATTTCAAAAGAAATCCAATTGGACCTTCGATATTTTTCATTTTCATGCAGGATGAGCATCCATCATGCAAAAGGCGCGTGGCTGTCGACGAAGACGACGTCTGAGGTTTAACGCTGACGATGTAAGAGAAGCGAGGCTTGAATTGAAGCTGATTGGGCGTGCGACAAACATCCGGCCGCATTTCGCGTCCCACGGCCACGGGAATGCACTTTGTAACGCGTGTGCAACGAGATCTTTTCACTCCCATTAACTTTACTCCTTTAATTTGAAAGAATACGACTGTAGCACGACTTTACGCTGGGATTTCCTCCAAATTAAACATATACTCATAACAAGATTATTCTATTGAGAAACTAAATAGAGTCATCGCATAATTTCTAATTAACACGTTAATTATCGTTTATCTAAGATATCGGTGATGAGTTTCAAGGAAGCTGTGATTCAGAATATTTGCATCGGAACTGCAATATGGAGAAACAGAGAGTGAAAGCAAGAGAGAGAGAGAGAGAGAGAGAGAGAGAGAGAGAGAGAGAGAGAGAGAGAGAGTTTCGGGGGCACGTCGATGCGAAATTACATGTCAATGTCCACGGGGGAGTATTAGGTTCGGTGATTGACGACGGTTTACGCTGAACCTACAATTGCTTGCAGAACGGTCATAGGTTATCTATTAAGATTGATCCGCGTCGAGGCAAAGCACTATATCAATTAACCGAAAGACACGCGGCCACCCCGGCATGGATCGACCACAGTGATCAATTATTATCTCGGTTCAATTCTCAATCAGATACTAAGACTGCGCTACGATTCAAACAATATTAGCTTAAAGGATAACTTATCCTGGATTGAATGATGAACAGAAAGACCTTTACGCTTCGTTGCTGAATTAGAATCTGGATGAAATTATGCAAATAATAAAAAGTGTATTAGAAGAAGGTTTGATAACACTACGGAGAACTTCCGGTTGCGATGGCGAATTCGGTGAGTCTTGAGAGACGGGAAGGAAAACATGATCGTTTGCAAATACCGAGTAATTAACTTCAAAGGGTGGCCAGTAACGTTTGGCTCGTCTCTATATTAACGTGCGCAATTAAGATATAGGTCCCCGAGGAGGAAACCACGAAGTCAAGCAACTGCCAGCAACAATTTGGCGTTACGTAATTACGGACGGCCACGAAATAACGCCGGATTTCCGAGCGACTACCACTCGAGGGGTTTTGCGATCGCCTCCGAGGCCCGTCTTGCCTTCCAGTTACCCGAAACCGAGATTGGGTCCATATCGAGACGAGACGCGTCTGGCCAGTGGGGTTATTCGTCTTCTCGAATTAACTCCATAACCTAACAACCTAGACTGGTTGCCAAGACTGAGGAAAATTGGGAACGAACAAGCTCTGAATTATGGGAATTGGATAAGATGCAGCTCACTATACAAGCCACTATATATACACATCCAACAGTGTAGGATTATTAGATATTGGGTAAGAACCCTTGAAAGTTAAAAATAAAATAATTTATTATTTGAAACTTCGTTTGCTCTATTTATTGCACGTTATTTATTATGTATGACCAAAAACTTCTTGCCAGGGGTAGTAAACACACGCATGAATGACTCCCAGAACGAAATCTGTCTTAATAACGTCACCCTCCAATTCGTTTTTAATTTAACCTCATCGATCTACGTACTTTAGCTTTAATGCGAAATTATATTCGTGAAGATAAAGAGCACGCAAGCGGTTCAAAGGGACACAGCGGTAGGTCGCTGATCGTTGGCTGCGATTTTCGATCTCGTATCGCGCAAATAAATCGTTCCCGGGCAATTAGCGAAAGTCTTTGTTACGTCTACCATTAATTAAGCGTAATAGCTTGTCCCGTGCGTTGCAAACTCGCTATTTATTACCCTAGCTCATGGAATTCCGCGTTCGCGTTCACCAGTCCACGGAATTTCTCATCTCCTCAAGTTCGCGACTTCATGTACATATACCATCATTCAAATTTTCCAATTAAAATAATTTTTCATGTGATATTAACCGTTTCGCTACGAGGAACGAGGAGCCCCACCAAAAGTGTACACATTGGGGTCAAGTCTTTCGTCTCAAGCCACTGTAACACTGCCTTTAGAAGCAAAATAATTTTTCTTCAGAGCAATGTATTTATATGATATGATACTGAACGAAGTAAGGCCGAAAATCCAAACCCAGTTTAAATACGAAATTTTGTGCCGGATGACTATAGTTATCCGTAATAGCGAACGGGTTAAAGAACCAGTAATACTATGTATATGCGCGAGCTTCAACAGTAACAATTGTAATTAATTCATTGTCCTATAATTTGATTGAAACGTTTATAATTGGATTTCAGCTTTCATTCGTAATTAAAAATTCCGACGTATTATACGTATGCGATATTCTGTTCTATTATGTCGTTGATGAATGATATTGCTTTCTGCACATTTCGGTGACACTCGATTACTAATCGTATAGGGATTTGATTGGAAGCAAGCATTAGAGTAATTGAACATAAAGATTGGTGGGACTTACCTGGACAGCGGGCTGCTGATGATGTAGTGGGTGTAGTAGAATATGCTCGCGACGGAGATGAGGAGCAACGCCGCGACGCATCGCTTCACCGTCGCTTGTTTCACGACGCAACGCGGACCGACGGCGTTTAACAAGGGAACGCCAGCCTCGACCGCGGAAATCTTGATCACCATCGTCTCATCCGACGAACGGCACCGTTGTGTCTCTCAGATTACGTCCCTCTCACCCGGTGAAAACGCGGACTGTGAATCCTGCCACAGCGCCGCGACCACAAACGTTCCTCACTTTCGGAAACGAGGACTTCCTCTTCTCTCTGTCGCCGGACATCGGCTCTCATAGTCGTCGAACTCTCATCAAACGATCTCCGTGGATCAATACGAATAAAGCTTTGAGCTTCTTCGTGCGAGATTAACGCCAGCTTACGATGACTTCGTCTTCGTACGAGATTAACGCCAGCTTACGATGACTTCGTCTTCGTGCGAAATTTTGTTGCGATCAGGGAAGTTTGTCGACGCTCTTTGACAGGGATTTTGAGAACTCTTTCAGATTAAAAGAACGGGGTCCTGGATCGAACCCGCCGGACTGCCTTTCGGATGACATCGATGATAGTTCACGGATAAGATCGCCACTTGTTGCGTTTCCACGAGGGCAACGCGATCATTTTGCGACCATCGCGCGTACATCGCGCGATCGCCTTTAACCCATTTGGCCGATATATTCTCTATTCTCTATTTACACTTCGGCTTCCTTAACAATCTATTTTACAAATCCTGCACATCCTTTCACTGATTCTTGCGCGAGAAAATCAGGTTCTTTCTAAGTTTCGATGACATATCACCATTGCGTAAACAACTGTTTAAAGCGATGAAATTTTTCAAACGTTGATACCTTTGCCAGATTTTGTTTCCGGTTTTGCCGGGAGTTAAGCTGGTTTTACCAACGTACCATTTGTTATGGCTCACGACTGGCCCAAGATGGCAGAGAGCTCCTAGACGAGCGCAAGCAAACCTGTTCACTCGTAAATTTCGACCCTTCGTCCCGCCTCTCCGCCCGGTTTCTCCCTCTTGACTTCTGCGTCTCGTTCTTTCTTTCCTGACCTCTTCTCCCCTCCAGCTGTCAATTAGAGACGATGGAAAGCTGCGATGCTTCCTGGCTGGAACGATTTTCAAAGCGTTACCCCTATCGGCCGTATCGATCTCGTTTCATGCAGCGTCGCCTCTGGATTCCCTCGCCCCGAGACGGGAGTCTGAAACAGTCAACGGTGGAATGTTCATTCAACGATTCGGTGAGAAATATACGTGGCTAGTCGCTTTTGTTTCGTTCGCGTGCGGAAAAATCGATCGTTATTTGTAAACTAGACTTTAAGGATGTATTGGCTATAGAGTCAATTCCAAAAGTTTATGCACTTTAGAAACGCATTTTTTAAAAAGAAATCAGACGTCGGAAGAACAATACTAATAATAAACAACAAAAAAAAATTTTCGATTTTTCCGAGATTTTTCCAAGGGGTACCCCTTCAGATTTTGCGAAATTTTCGTTTTTTGCCAATAACTT
>NW_017147017.1:1231932-1249475 GCF_001652005.2 Ceratina calcarata
TTGGGATTGACTATATAGCCAATACATCCTTAATTGCTTCCGCTCATGCCACTCGCAGTTAACTTTTGAATTTCGCAAGACAGAGTTTAACAAAGTTTTTAATATATTATATTTCTTTTCACGCATAACAGATTTCTAAGCATTTCAGATATTGCAGTTTAACATTAATAATCAACAGAAAGTGAGTTCCACGATCCATTAAATCGTCTTTCGGAGTAATAAAGCAGGGGATGCAAAAATCGGACGCGACTCGACAGTATCGATCTGTTGTCAAAAAACGATTAAACAACGGCAGCGACAAGCGGATGATCACGGATGCTCGACAAGTCCAATTAATCGATCACACTTGCCATTGCGATTCTGCGACCCCCTTCTTCGTTCTAATTTTTTCCCGTCGTTCGTACACCGGTCGCGGCAAGAAGTCCATTAATCAACCCCCCGCGCAGTTCTTTGTGTACTGGGGGTTCCTATCTCTGTACCGTTCCAAAGCGGGTTCCCTTCTAAACTTCCTCCCCGGAGGACAGAGGAGCGATTCGTGCAGAAAAAAGACTTGGGAAATAAATTGAAAATGATCCAACGGAGGGTGTGGATGAGAATCAAGATAGTTCAAGAAGAATATCGCCCCTCGTGCGTCCCACGGGACACGACCCAACGAGCGAGGAATACTGACGCCTTTAGCCAGCGGAAAGACAGTTGAATTTAATTAGAAAACGTATGAAGAACCGTCTTCGGAGAATGAAGAACGGCTGTGTAGAAAATATAAAGAATGCAGGGCATGAAAATTGTTATTACTTCGAACGTTTTCTCGTGCATACAAATCTGCGGTCTAGCGATAACACTACATCACTGCTTTTTAATAAACTAACGCAATGATTTGGCTCTGAATGAATCCTGGCATCGAATCCAGCCAAATATCGGCGGGGTCTATTCGGGCGATGCTTCGTTTCCAAAAACACCGCTTTTTCCCTATACAAATCAACTTCGACCGGGCAACGGATGGCTCTCGACGGAAAAAGTACGTGCATGAACTCGACTAAAAAAAAGGAGGAAATCCGAGGCAAATGGCAGGGAGGAAAGTGAGTGAGTGAGTGTGTATGTGTGTGAGAGAGAGGGTGTATGTGCAGAGGTACCAGCAGCGTACGGAATGCATTTGCAAGATTAAAACGCCATTGAAGTACATCGAGGTGCCTGTAAATATGCTTGTGGAAGGACGAACGAACGTGGGTCTCCACCGAATGAAATTGGATCCGCGTGATTCCGCTCAAGCCAGACAAACGAACGTTTTCGCCTTCCGCCCCGTTCCTCTCTCTCTCTCTCTCTCTCTCCCTCTCTCTCCGCCGAGGCTGTAGGGACCGGAAGAAAGATGGCTCCATTTGGAGGAATAATCAGGGAAGCTCGCGTAATCATTTCGCGGCGATCGAGCAGTCCCCAACCCTTTCCTCTTTCTGTCTCGCGGCACAATCTAACCCCGGGCTCGCAGAGAGCGCACCTATACGTGCGGATCCGCCCTTTAAATCCGCGCACGTGATGCATCCGACTAACGACCCACTCGGGGAGCCAAAACGTGTCTCTTGAATTAAGCACCACGGCCCCCCGGACTCCCGTACGTTCCAAGAGGTGGAAGCGATCCCGGAATTACCGCGACGCGATGAATAATTCAGATTACCAAATGTATGGATATATTTGTCTCAGCAATTTTTTTTCCAACTTCGTTCCATCCAGGCCCAAAGGAATAAACGCGTGCATCCATGTTTTTCGTTTGTACGTAGAGAAATTTTATTATTTTGAGCAGGAGACAGCTATGAATGAACAGACAAATTGTTGGTCTGACGGAATGGTCGGTTTTTCCGCGATGGGATACAGAGGAGGGAAACAGTATTTCCGAACGATTTCCCGCTGTCACCGCTATTTCTCACCGACTGCGAGCTAGGGCTTTCCCGTTTCTTTCTTCGCGAGACAAAGAGCCCTGAAATCGACCCCTCCGCAGATCGCAACTGCCTTTAGATATTTTTACACGCTGGAAATATCTATCAATGAAATTGGATAATTAAACGAAAATTGAACTCAATTATATTTCCAATTACAATGTAACTGGACATTATTCGAATAAATGTACACAGATAGTTTAATTCTTTTTATTGGCAAGTCCATGTATACTCCCTTTCTCCACAAATCAAGCAACAACGACACCCTGTCCAGTGTTTGCCACCCCATGTCGAGCAAGGGATGATCTCTGGATTGTAAACCCTCCCACAGGTGCAGCCGGAAACCGGAGGGGTTGGAGAACGCGGAGTGGAAAACGGCACCGCGTACATTCCGGCTGCGTGCAATTCGTTTGCCCTGCACGCGATAGACGTGAAATTAAATCCGTTTCTGTTACGCTCTGCCTCCCTTTATTCACCGTCCTCGCTATCGTAACGCGGCTTCTGCGTTATAATATCTGTCCGAGTTCTGTCCGTGAGAGCTTTATCATAGCGATTGTAAATATTCTATCCTACCGTTCCATAAGCGATCCAGTTTACGCACTCAAACTGTACAAATTCTCGTTGCACTCGGAAGGAAATAGTCGGGAAATTTACTATACGGTAGTACGTAATTAGGTTGGTAGTTAGAAATTTCAATTTCAGTGGGATCCGGATTGGGAAAGGTAGTAAAGAAAGTTTGAAATTGCACGTACCGAGGTTGGAATTTGTTTTACGTGAAATGTCAGTGTAGTTATTAACAGAAAAATAGAACCATAATATTTTTATGATATCAAAGTTTTTGCAATTTTAAGCTTCGTTTTATTTAAATTGGAAAGAAACTAATCTCGTCTCTCAAATTAGAGGAGATATATTCTACAAGATCACAGTCCCGCGAAATTAACCGGACTGTTTTCTAGTTAGCGAAGTCCTCCTCCCGATAATTCAGCGAATTCAACCCCTGAAACTCGGAAACCAACCCCAAGCATCGAAAACGAGAAAGGTATCGCGACGGCGATAATTGCCCGCTCCGAACTGGCCATAATTCACGCGATGTTCGCGAAATTTCAAAGGAAATGCGGTGGGTCGCCCGTGATTGCTCGAATTACGGGAAAAAACTAATTTCGAACCGGACTTCGACCGCAATTAAACTCTGAAAATTTGGCTGAACTCGTGACAATTATTTTCGACTTTATCTTCGCTGCGATTGAGATTTTAATTAGGATGTTGATTCAGGAGAAAATGAACATTACAATTATTTAATGAACATGATCAAATGAAGAACGAGTGCTTATTTTAATCTGCATATTGGATTTCCATTTTTGTTTCTCTTCGCGCGTTGCATTTTGAAATAAATTAACGCATGAAATATGCAGTACTTCCTTTTTTCACTGCGAGTAATCCTACTGCAGACGCGGAATTTAATCAGAAAATAAAATCCTGAACTTCGAAGCGGTGCACTCGTGCACGCGCACAGACACGTTCACCTATCTTCCGATCTAAATATTAGTTTCGTTTGTGTAGCAAACTCGCGTAATGTCTCATTTTACACAAGAAAATGCAGCGATACGGCTAAATGTGATTACGTTGCGCTGCGCCAGATGAAAATGTAATATGCAACGCAGCGATTGCAACGCGTTCGTTTCAGGTATGAAAATTACACTCTATCCCTTTCAATAAATACCATGTGTTGCGGATTTTTGGGCTTTCCGCGAGCCTCCGGGATGGACGGGGACGGGATAGGTAAATGAATCAGTACGCAGTCTGGGACGATTACACATTTATTGCTGAGCTCAAGTAGCTCGTTGTTAAAGTTTTACAATGCACAAGTGACGTTGAACTACAATAAAGATCGTGGTCTTAACGGACAGCGTGAACAATGGCGATCGAGTTGCCACGTCGTCAATTTGGCGATCTTGCACGTGGCCGTCACACTGAGTCGAACTACAAGTTCACTAACGCGTGATCTCCGTGCTGATTAGTGATCAATCGATCAAAACGATAGTACTTATCGCGCGCGTGGTCTATTCGACGATTATATTAAACGTGAACGAGAATTCCACAAGTGGGAACTCCATTGCTGATTATATATCGTAGGCTGCGTCGTCTGTCATGACAGACAGCAGTGGGAGCTTCACAATTAGTCGTATCAAAGTCATGGTCACTGTCTTCAAGGTCACCACCCTTGTTCGGCCGTCCTTTCCGGGATGTAATTCCAATATCCGAGCTAATGGCCATTTCCCAGGAGGAAGTCTCTCGTCTGTAATCAGGACTATTGAGTCTACCTTGATGTTGTTGGTTGTGATGCCACTTTGACACGGCTTGAAGCCTCTGTAGGTACTGCGTGGATCAGAGTTTTCAAAACTGCTGCAATCGCTGCTTTATAAAGTACTATCGAGTGAGCCTTGACGTAGAGACGTCTAGCGTGGCCTCAGGTGCTGCATTCAGCACAGACCCGATCAGGAAGTGTCCTGGTGTCAGCACATCTTCCAATTCGTCGGTCAACGATCCGAGTGGTCAAGAATTAAGGACTGCTTCGACTTGAGCGATCAGAGTGGTCGCTTCCTCAAAGCAGTCCTCAATTCTCGACCAGTAGGATCGTTGACCGACGAATTGGAAGATGTGATGACACCGTGAGTACATCGTTCCCTACTAAATTCGTCGACTACTCACAGTTCACGCATTTTCCCAGTGAATCCAAGCTTCGAGCATTCATTTGGGAAAAGCCGTTCGATTCTCACGCTATTCATAAAATCTTTAGACCCCGAATCAAGAGACGCGAACGCCTTCTAATGAAATTACGTTTGAACATCTTGAGGGAATCTAAACACCATTAACACGAGTCCTCGTAAAGCTACAAACGGGGCGAATTGCGTCGTACAATTCCGCGGGACGTTGTCGTAAAGAGGCGCGTCGCGACGCCAATAAAACGGCGCGGCTATCAGTCCCCGTCTGCGGAACCGCTATGAAATGACTATGGCCGGTGATAGATCGGAACTGGGGCTGCGGCCGGGGCCAAAAATATGACTGTGAAATTCCGCCCGGCCACAAACGCGCCAACCCTCCAAATTGCGATGTAAACCGAACTGCGGGGGCGGACACCGCGTGCGATAAACGAGGATAATGAAACCGTTCGCGGAGTTTATTAAAAAACTTTCCTTCGATTTTCCTGTTAGAATAGTTTTTGCTAATGTTCTCCTTTAACCAATCAATGATTAGTGGACTGCGGATTTTTGTGAAATTAAACATTTACAGTATCGATTAAAAAAAATACATTTTAAATATACATTTCTTTTACCATTCAACGCAAGCATTCTTAATATTTTCTGCAGATACACGTTTACTATAAAAGCATCAAATATGCAGTCCAGTGATTAGTTTCTTCGGAATAAATGAATCAATTTTTGTGATCATCTTTTAATAGATGGGAATCTGTGTCGTTCTGGAGTGGGGCGTTCCAAGTATTTTAAGGGTTCACTTCGGCCTGCGGATGATGCACGCGCCACGCTATAACCTACAATTCCACGGTAATACTTCTGATATAATAACTTCATAATGTCTGTAATTATCTAGGATAATCTCACTGTCATGTTCCTCGCCTAATATATGCTTCCCGTTCTATCCCGGTAATGAAAATATCGGCCACCATCCAGAACGCATTTGTCCGGTCTTATTAGCTTAATGGTCGCAGATGAACGATAGGAAAACTCTCCTTATCCTATTCAGCGATTTAAATAAACCCTTTTTCATAATACTGATTAGATTTTCATACAAAATAAAACTTTACTAATATCAATTTAGAAAATGAAATGCAAAATCAAATCGTTAATCATAATTTACATTTCGTATTTGATATCGCATACATATTTATAAATCGTGCCCATTATTTCATGTATTATGTATAAAATCTACTGATTAGATTCAAAAATACAATTAGAGACTTACAAGAAGCAAACCGTATGTGAATGTTTCTCCACATTGTGAAGAGTTTCAATTGTTATAAGTGTTGCGGGAAAAATTGAAAAAAGGGAGGAAAATACCGAAGGAATGGAAAGTCCTGGTGAAATCTCGCGCAAATAAACTCGTATTCCGAGTGGATGCCACCGAGACGGCGAGAGTAATAATACAAAAATCCATTCCTGATAAGCTCTGGTCCAAAGAAACGGGAGAAGAAGAGACTTCGTGGTCGGATTGTAAATAAGCCTGTCGCGAAAACGGACAGTTTTTCCATGATTTCAGCGAATAAGAAAGGAAGATGAACTTCGTTCTTCGTCCCAGATTCAACGAATTAATAACACGAAAAATGTTCTTCGTGTTGTTAATCATAATTCTTATGAAAAAATTCTGTCAAAATCGTATACTTACGAAGTGGCGTGTTATTAATCATACACGAACATTTTTCCATTGAATAGTCGTTTTGATAGTTCTTTCAGTTCCAGGGTTAAATTGCTGGGATAATTTTTGTAATACGAAGTTCAATGCGAAGGTGGAAGCTGGAGGAGACGCGCGTCGTCGCGACGAGCCATTAATTAAACGTCGTCGCGCGCGGGGGACCTGCGCGCGGTGTCTCGAAATTCGCTGCTCCTCGAGGAACTCGGCCGGGAAGACACTCGAGGCATTCGAAGAGGAACCTCGTCTGCCCACTCCCTTAAACGCTCCTCGACGAGTTTTTCCGTGTACGAGTGCTATCCGCAATTACGGTCTCATGACCAGTTACGCGAGTCGGACCGCTTCAAAGAGCGTCGTTCACCGCGTCATCATTAAGTCGAGTGCACGACGATGACGACGCAGGTCTGCCCTAACTACCGGCGCGTGTGCGCCACTCGCGCGTCCGCGTCGCGACTCCCGGCGTTAATCGCTCGAATGCCCGCGAACACGCGCGGAAGTGAAAAACGCGCGCCGGCTATTTCACGCTATCTGTCGCCCTGGTTTTCACCCGCGCTTTCGTCAAGCGTTTTTGTCCTCGGGCTTATTAGACCGTAAGCCTGCGCGCCTCAAGTCGAGGCTCGCTGCTCGCGGAAAAGTAGTAAGTCAATCTGTTCGTTGTCTAATTGTGAGAATAACGATTTTCCTATTAATAAAGCAAATTTACTCTCGATTTAACAAGCGGAAATAATCATAGCAACTCAGACTCAAAAAGTTGCACATTTTATTACGTATGTTCTGAACGCAGCCACTATGTTTTGCTCAATAAGATTTCTTTACAACTCTAATAGACTTGAAATAATAGTTTCAAGATTTTACTGATAATTCGATATTCCATCGTGGCCCGATTATTAATTTTCACCTTATTTGATTCGCATTATTAACTTCCTCCTGGCGCTGGATCGTATCCATCGGAAACTCTGGAGGATTTAAACACGTTAGAGAGTGAACGATAAATTGTTAATCAATCCGATCAGCGCTTTGCTTAATTATGACCAAGGAACGTCGTCAGGTACGCTCGCCTCGCTTTTCAAATACTATTTTCACGGGTCGTAACTAAACTGAATGAAGTACTCTAATTACAATCCTTTGGAAGCTGGATATTATCGGGATCTAATAAATTAATCTTCCATTAACATCGCTGAATAATGCGTTTAAATCTACATAAAAATGCATCTATATTATACAAATCTAGGCAGCAATTCGAACGAGTTTCGTGACAGATGTTAACATCGAATTAGCGCGCTAGGTCCAGGCGAGAGTTAACAGCGTCCCAGGGCCTTCGATATCATCGCAATTTCAGCTTACAACCATAATTAACGCGCATCCTGTAGCCTTCATCAAAACAGGCTTAACTATCCATTATCAATTACGCTTTCCCGAAACTTAATAATTAATCCGACAACGATGGGATTCTAATTAGTACAAAGGAACTCTGAATTCGCTCGGTTCCCTGAAGCAAGATTTTTAAAAGAGCTTTTTTTTTTAGAAAAAGATGTCTAGTTGGCAATTGCGGAAGGCGAACAATCGAACTTTTGGGTCGGCTCGTCCCTTGAGGAGCGCAACACGATCCGAATCCGGGTCGTAAAAAAGGATCGGATCGGCGTTGTAAGGGATCCTGGAAGCCATTCGGGGTCGTCGAGCCAAAGTTCGATTCTCGGATGACGGACAGTTCCCTAGCTCGCCATATCCCAGTTCGCTTTACTTTGTCCCGCGGCCTCCACGCGCCTTTCCAACATTTCTTCTGTCTACACATCCAGTACAACTCAAGTTTCTTCGTCTCCCACCAAGTTTATGGTTTCAGCCTGTCCATCGTTCTCTCATTTCAGCGAAAGGATTCGATGTTTTACATTGATCAATTCAACAATTTTCAGTGATGTCAACGAGACTTCATTATAATCCAACCAAATGGAAATCGTGTTAATGAAAAATTGTCGCGCAAACCTAAACCGAGTTTTGAATAAAACGTTCGGTTCGCCGAGCGCTGTAGAAAGTAGCCCATAAAATTTAATTAAAAAGTCGTCTCGCCGAGTCTCAACGAAAGGGGTTGAACAGAGACACCCTTAAAACTTAATTGAAAAACATTTTCAAATACCTCGCGGACGGTCGACAGTTTGAAATTTAATTAGCGATCGTTAAGAATTAATTACAAAACTCTCTCTCTCTCTCTCTCTCTCTCTCTCTCTTTCTTCCCGATTAGCGCGAGTTTCGACATTTTTTCTTTGGGGCGAATCACGGGCGTCGAGACAGGATCTCACGGCTTGCGAAACGATGACGAGCGTATCAAGGTACTAAATGAGGAACGGAAGGGAGTAAATATAAAACGACGTCGGAAAAATCGGGCGACTCTCGCCGATGTACTCGCGAGCTATCAGTAATTTAAAAATCTGATAAAAATTAGATTCGGAACGAAACGTTTTTAATGATCTATCCCTTGCGAGATGAAAAATTCAAAAGCTCGTAAGCGCAACAGTAATTTTTGAAAGATGATTTATAGGACTGTTTCCGACGATAGTATAATTTAGCCACGCGACGAGAATTATAGCTAGAAAACCGGTGGCTGAGCAATTTAAGTATAAATATTAAATCACGATTTATGGGGCTATTTCCATCGAGCGTGGCCGTTTGTTTTATGCAAAAATTTACCCACGAAAGATGACAAACACGGGCAACGAACGTCGGTTAATTTTTGATAAACCGACGTGCAATCGAACAACAATCACAGCTATGATTTGCATGTTCATACATCTTCGAAAATTCTATTTGTTCGCGGCTTTTGTATATATCCGAACTCGAAATCGATGCACGATGATTGCATTTAAACATTCACGATGCCAAAACATCGCATTTTACATGTATGTACATGTGCATACCCATATTTATAAACGCATTGAAGATTCAACAGCAATTTTACGGCTGTGCGATTCTCCAGAGCCCGTTAATTATTATTTCACGTTCGGACCCTTACAATTTTTTAAATAAATGTACAATCCCAAATATTTTTATACGAAACCCTCGTGATCGTGAAACAATTTGGAAATTGTTTATCTTAAAAATGAAAAACTGGTAGAATATTATTCTTGAATGAGAGATACATTTATGTTTAGAAGGGTTGAGGGAAGCTTCATTTTCACGTCTCCGGGTCATGGGGTGTGTTTGTTCGGGAGAAGATCAGAGGTTGCGACCTATCGAAGTACCCGTTATGACGACGCATTTTCACGTGGCATTATTAAACGCAGGATCGCCTCCATTTGCCCGCTTCGGTTCAGCGAGCTGTGTAAATATTTGCGAGTATACACCGAGAGGAGTTTGGAAAAAGAGACGCGAATGAAAAACAAGGAGAAAAATAATGAAAAGAGGGTCAGTGAAAAACATATAGGAGGGCGAAAAAAAGGAGAAAGAGGGTCAGGAAGAAAAATGAAAACGCGAACGGTTCCGATTCAATAAAATCCTATTAGGTCTGGGTGGGAATTCGTTCGACGAACGGTAATTACAATCGTACCTAGCCAATCGACAACGTTCTGTACTGGAAACACGTTTATACGAAATAAAACTTTGAAACCCGGCCACGCAGGGATCAGTGAATTTCGATTAAGGTAATTAGCCGGCGGTCGATCGTATTCAAGTATCAAGTTGAAACGCTCCGTGCCTATCGTTACACGTGTTTCAACTCAGGCAAAACCGAAAACCGTTTGCTGAATATTTTTTTCTCCAAACCGCTCGCAAACTCGATCGGGCGGTTATCGGAAAACGAAAAAAAGAAACAATTGAATAGGAAGGAAAGAAATTTGTTGGAAAAGGGATATATAGCGGTGAAAGCTTTAGGTCTCTTCTGGTATTTTAAACAATAACGCGAAGATACTGTAACGCCCGCAGTTTCCAGGCGTGGAATATTCATTCGATAACTCGATTCTCTATCGCGTGGATTTCAATAAACGAATTACGCTCTTCGCACGCGAGCGTCCCATGGAACAGATCGCACGATCGAGGAAAATCCAAGGTGAATCGATGGAGAACGGATAATTGAAATAAAACATGTAAATTGTATGGAATGACGAGAAACTTTCGGAAGCGTTGTCGTCTGAAAAGAAGGGAAAATTCGCGGATGGATGTGGGTAATAGGTAGTAGCCTGGCTAATTTGCACGCGTCCTTTATGCAGAGGACACGTCGCACATTCGCTGTAACGCGCGATGTTTCCTCTGTTGCGACTCCACCAGGAAACAAAACTCTCGGACGCTTTGTCGTCGTGCGGACGCGTACAACAATCGGGGGATAAGAGCCAGCTAGCCTTGACACGCGCCCGCTTCCAAATAAAAGATGCATTCTCCTTTTCCCCATTGTGCGCCGTTTCCTCTCTTCTTTCATATATTTCTCCAACTTGTAGTTCCATCCTCAAAACGATCGCTAACGCGTACGTCCCAGCGAATTTATCCAACGACTCTCGCCATCAGAGGATTTTATAAAAATTGTTTAAACGAGAAGAACATGCCTTTTGAAATTCATTAGATGATTTCACGTGTAGACAGTAGCCGTTCGTCAAATTCTTATCAATGGTTTTAACATTCTCTACTGCCAATCAGATTTTTCAATCACGATCAGGTGATGCTCGAATCTTATCAATTCCAGTGTCACGTCGATATTCGATGCGTGTAACATCAAATCGATTGGAAGATCCAGTCAGCTTTCAGCTTTTCACCGTCATCAGCAGCGGACAGCGATCCGGGGGCTGCGGCGCGATCCACGACGATTTCAATGGCAATTGATGCTGGCAAAACCGCGCGCTGACGTATCACCATAATGCGGCGCGATGATAAAGCATCGCGCACACGTTTCGCCGTGATAAAGTAACGGTTGATCGATCCCGCAGACCGCGGGTACAGACCTAACATTCCTAGGCCTGGTTTTCGGGGAGTGAAATATGTGCTACAGGTTTCCACGCGTGGAACGGACTCCGCATTTCTATGCGTTTGATATATCAATTTAAAAAATCAGATTTTGAGGATGATACGTACAAATTCCATTTCTGAAGCCCTGCGTTTAATTTCTCTATAAAACCTGTGCTGTAGTGATTGTTAATTATTGAAAAATAATTACAGAAACGAGTTACAATGGTTGAATCATTTTTATGATTCATGATGATTTCGTAGAAATTATGATTAAGACTCGAAAGAGTTAAGGAACGTATTGCGATTGGCGAACCGCGTGATCGATTCCATAGGCGGTTCCGAGGTCGTATTAATTGCGTGTTAACGGACCGCCTGAGTCGGTCGCCTATCGATGTCTCGTTAACGCGACACGTTCGCGACTACCGACCCTCCAAGAGCTCACGGCGTCCCGTTAATGGCGCGTACACCCGTGGGATCGATTTTCACGGATCTTCTATTAAAACTTGCACGGGGGATGATCGTTCCCATTCCCGTGCGAGTGTCTACCCACGATTTTGGATATAAAATCGTTCGACGTCGATTAGAGAGACCTGGAGAACGTTTCGCTAATTATCGTTAATTACGATCTCGCGAAAGTCGATGCGTAATGAGTCGAAAATCGAGAGAATGGGTTTCCACGCGGTCAGACGCGTTGTCATCGGTAAAATCGCGTGGAGCTGCTCGCTCGACGCGCGGATTAATCGGCTCGATCGCGTACATCGTTCCATATATTTGCCTTTTTCACGCTCTTGTCGCGTTTTGACGAACTAATGCGATCAATCAAACCGACGCATCCCCAACGTCAATTTATACAATTCCCGTGTATCACGAATTTGTGTCCTATCCGATGGTTACAAAAAAAGTGTCAAAAGCTATTGTTACAACATTTGTTGAAAATGATTTATCGATTATATGAAATAAATCTTGAGATTCTTTAATACCAAACTTGGAAACGATTATACGATATTTTATTCCACTGATTCTAACATTTTTCCGCGACAAAAGACCTACCCTAACATATTTGTGAATGAGAATGGACCGAACATTATGTGAGAGGTGAATGAAACCGAGGTTTAGCCATCAACGTCCGAGAAGTTCACTCTGATCAAGCTTTATGTATTGCATAGGATAATCCTCGGGGAGATATCGGCAATGTCTAGGAAGTGAAGCAGATAACAGTCGGACTAGCAGCCAGGCCAGGATGTAACTTCTGGTTGTATTATTGCCGTTGCTGGAACCGTTATGTTTAATCCGATCACGTCACACCGCGTGAATCACATCCCAACGACTTCGGGTCCATCCTCGCAGGATTACAAGCAACCTGGCTGCCTCCATTTCTGACTTACGTACAGATCTGATTCGACCTTCGTATTTAAGCTATCTCCGATTGGCTATTTCGTGTTCGACATAAAACTAAAATTCGCGATCGTAAATTGTCCCATCATGTTCTATCAAGCCACGTTTCGAATCTTTAAGATAGATAGACGAATTTGGGCTCGGTGATCGAAAGTCGTATCGGAATTATTATCTGATCGGTGAGTCAATCAAGTCGACAAACATCACAAGTTCTGTACACACGATGTACAAATATCGATTTTAGATATTTGCTATCCAACATAAATACGAATCGACGTTAAGAAAAAGATTTGAGGATTGCTTTACTTTCTTCGATCCTAATATAAACGATTCAAAGGATTAACAATCAAAACTAGGGGGCTGGACAAGCAATATCTCAGACTGAGGGAGCGTGCACTGCATCGATACAGTGAACGTTTAATCTGTGGCACGACGCGGTAAATCACGTCTCCGAGGAGAGTTGGGATGGTTCTCTAGGGAAGCGTCGAAGGTCCCGGGTATCAATTCGTGACTTACGCGTTAATCGAGCTGGACGCCTGCCAGGAGTCGTGTTACGCGCGGTTAGAAAGAAACGGGTCACGTGTACTCTTGTACGGGTTCAGGGGCAAGAGTAACGCGGAAAAGTGACCCACTGACACGGTCCAAAAAGCACAGGAAAAAGACGGTTCTCCGCCCACGTTCGTCGCTTTATTCGATCCGCTCGAAAGAATCCGGGATAAGAATGCTTCGATACGCGACAGAAAGAAACGACTTCTCGACCTCGAGTAGCTTTAAGACTTCTCTTCTGTGCGAACGACACTATTTCCCGACACCTACATGTACGTTACAAAGCCATTATTACATCGTGTCGATCAATATAGGAATTTTTATATGAATTATCGTGTCAGCCACTATATGAAACATTGCATCAAATCTTATATGAATTATTACATGAAATATTGTATTAATTTTTATTATACTGGTTACGACAGCATGTGCACGCAGAACTTTTTTTTGGCGGAAAGGGTTGAAAGGAGAATCGATTAGGATTCTAGGAGGCGTGTGATCGAAGACTTGAGGGGTTGCCGTGGTAAGCCATGGTAGGCTATAAATACGAAGGTGGCCTCTTTATTCCGAACAAAACAGGCTGCGTTGAAAAGGTTCTCATCTTGCACGCCGGCTGCCCGATCCGAGAAACTGGGTCTCTTTTTCTTTTATGGACGGAGGGGCCAAGTTAAATGGTTCAGCAAGAATTAATTCTGCCCTTCGCGAACGTGCTTAATAGGTACGATTTAATGGGAAGAATAATTAGAATGAAAGGGAAGTTTTTCTCCAGGAAAATATGCAAACCCTCGTTAAACGCACCGGGCTTCGGCTATTTTCTTCAGAAAGAATTACTTCGTAAGTCGTTGCTGACCAGTCAAGTTTTTTCTTATTACACGACTGTGGATTTCAAGTATTTATAGAAAAACTGAATGCGCGGTGAATATAATGCATAAAAGTATATGAAACATACAAAGCCGCATGCATATTACAACAGACCAACTGAGAGGATAAGTTCAACTAAAATGCATTTCTCTAACCGATACTATAAGTGCATGAAAATGGGCATTCTTTGAAATAAATAACACAGCCTCTCGAAGAATATTGTGAAAGAATATGTTGAGGGTAACTCGTTATCGTGCTCTTATCTGCAACCGATGCTGAAACAAACATCAACCAAGAACGCGGAGAATCCTGGAGAACGCTCCGAAACGGGAACAAAGTCGTCCGCCCGGTAATTTCCATTTGCGGTGTTGGAGTCTCGAGCGGAGCGAGGGGTCGGAGGGGGTGGTGGGTGTCGGCGATGATCACTCCGCCTAAGAATTTAAACGCTCTCTCCACGCGTGCAATTAAAACTTCCTCCGGTGGTAGACGGGATTAGATTTGTCCCGGTGGGAGGCACAAAGGACGTTAAACCTAGTCGGGGAATACGGGAGAGTGGCACGCGTTGAGGAAGACGTTCGAGCGCCTCGAGACCAAGATTCTCGGTCAAAGGCCGCGGCTCGAGTTCCCCACGAAATTATGAAACTGACACGCTCGATGAGCGTTCCCGAAACCAGCGTTATTTGCATACCATCCCCGCGAAACTATTGTCTGACTGGAAGTTCGTCTAGTAGACGAAGAGGATTCTCGCGTTTCGACATCCGCGACAAACATTGTTCACGGCTCTCCCTTCGCGCGAATTTTCGCCTCCTCGAGGTGGAGGAGGAGGAGGGGAAGAGGGAGGAGCAGGGTAAACGGGTTTGCTAATCAGCCTGGTAAAGCATCCAGCTCGTTACCGAGGTGTATTTCACGCGTTATTTACGCGAGCACCGCAACGGGAAGTTTTGCATCGGCGGATTTACGACGGTATTAGGATAACTAGCTCTGGTCCGGTCCCAGTAATAAATATATGTCCCACCCCTTAAGGTAAATTTTTCTATGCGGTAACCTCTCCTCTCGCGCCGAGATTTACGACGCTAATCTGCGAGCACGAGCCTCGGACCTGTAATAATCCAATATCTCCCCTTCGAAGCCCACGCGACCCAAGACTTTTTCATTTCATTTAGTCCGGTCGACGCGACACGGGCTCCGAGCGAAAGGTGATAAATCCTGATCTGGAGCGAATTCGAACAGGCCCGGCTCGTACGATTCTTTAAACAATTAAAACAGGGCCGACGGAACGATCTGAATTACAAATAATCTCGAGCGAGCGATACAAGCGAGTCGGATAAGTTCGATCGACGGTTTTATTAAAACGGGGAGGTTGAAAGAAGCCCGAAGCATCGAGACCGGTGGTGGTTGCGAATCAATAACCAAAGATAACGCTCGTTTACGCGGCACAAAGGCTATACACTCGCGTAGGAGGACTTCATGAATGCTTCTCCCTCTCCTGTCTCCGTTTCTGTTTCTCTTCATCTCGGTTGAAATGAACCGCTTTGATGGATACGCTTCGTAACGCGGTCGCGGCACGCGTGCACGAGGAATAGAAGGCATATAAAACGGGCTATGAATAGTCCGTTAATCAATCAACCGCGAAGGCAGAGCGAAAGATCGATGGTTTTAAACTATGCCGGTGATCGGTTTTTCGCGCGCTTCGCACCGTCGCTTCGCGTCGCGTTTCTCCTCTGATCGAATTAAACGCGCGTGTTGCAGACAAAATCGGTTTAACGACCGGTGGACACGTATTTACAACCGACAACGCGAAGTCGATAAACGTGCCAGTTTCCGAATAAACCGAACCCCCGACGAGGATCGTAGTCAACTCGAGAGAAGACGGTTATGGTTTTTAGTCACGTTCGCTGAAGTCGACACCCACGTGTGCTTCTCCGCTGGCCTCGTTAACGCATGGCCCGGCCATGAAAAGGCTGAGAATCGAATCGCGTGTCTACGTTTAAACCATCGAACGAGATCGATAGGTCCGTTTGTAGTTTAAGTGGCCGACGGTGTAATTCAGGATAGACTGCGCACGGTATCAATGGCGTGTGGTCGCAAATCCAATCGGAGTGGGACTAACGAGGGACGTCTTCTTCGTGCACCTCGAGAGGTCGAGTGCAGATTGTCGTCGCATTGTCGTCGCAGCTGTGTCTCCTCTGGGTGCAACGACGCGTTAGAGAAACAGCTCCCCCGGTAGTTTCGTCGAATGGACACTGCACAGCCTCCCACTATGCCTCCCCTCCGTGTTCACGAAGCGATCACGGTCTCTTTCTCTTCTGGTTCCCCCCTTTCCGCTACCGAGGGAGGTTGAATTGCATCGTTACATCACCGGTTACTTAACCGTGGACACAGTAACCCGACCGTCGGCATCGTAATGCTTTTAAATAGACCAGCTTGCCAGAAAGTCTCCTTTCTCCTCCATTCTAGCTTCCACGTTTCTTTGTCTCCTATCGAACGACTGATAAAGAACGTCTTTTCGCTTCGCTCTTCACCGCTCCGTACCTCTTCTCGTACTCCCGGCGCACCGCCAAAGCTGAGAGATACCTCGGAGCCGGATATCCGGCTCGCCCCCGCGGATCTCGATTTCTTCAAACGGGAGATGCACTTCTGTTTTTCGAGAGTGCCCCGTACTATTTTAAGATCTCGTTTTTTCGTTTTGAGCATGATTTATTCGGTAAAAATGGAAACGTGTATTTTCGACGAAATCAGAGACAAGAATGTTTGTACTTTTTATCGGTCGGACTTAATGGTTTCCAACAGAAAAGATATAGGCAATGAGTTTCGAGCTGCAGGAAATTTAACATCCGACTGTAATAAAACGTGGCACTCGTAAAGAAGCTACACGAAAAAGCGCGGGATGTGTTCATTCGACGCGTTTACCTAAGCAAGCCAACCCGACACTCCCCTTTTCATCCGCGGCTATTCATCCCACTCTCGTAACGCGCGTCTCTCCCTGTAACGAGTCGCGGACTGTTAAACGTGCAAACACTATATTTTTTATATTACTTGAATTTATAGTTCTGACTAATTCATTGATTTTCAACAGACGCTGCGACTAATAACGAACTCAGAGGCTCGGATTCAGAATTCGACCGCCGCTGACACGATGCCAAATGCCGGGCATTTTGCTCCATTACTTCGTACCTCCGCGATGTATTCCGTATTTTGGCCAAGAATGCTCACATAATTGCCAGTGGTACACGAAAATATTTTGGTACTATTGAGATTTCAGCATATAACAATTCTTTTAATTCTGGCAGACTTCCTTTCCAAAGAATGAAAAATGAAATCGAGATAGGAATTTTATTTTTTTATGCACACTGGATGACTTTTAAGGATGTATTGGTTATACAGTCAATCCCAAAAGTTTATGCACTTTAGAAACGCATTTTTTAAAAAGAAATCAGACGTCGGAAGAACAATACTAATAATAAACAA